>NW_028128360.1:0-51684 GCF_965231255.1 Vanellus vanellus
GAGGACTCTATCCTCAAAAGCAACCTTTTTTCACTTTCGGCGCTCTCTGGAGCAAAAAAGACAAACGTCCAGCTTTTGCTGCCACAGCAAAACTGCCAGCGGGGGAAAAGTGATGCTGGTTCTCACTGCCTCCTGGAACCTCTTCAAATGCCCCAGACAATTTGGCCCTCTCTGCTTTCCTGAGGACTCTATCCTCAAAAGCACCTTTTTTCACTTTCGGCGTTCTCTGGAGCAAAAAAGACAAACGTCCAGCTTTTGCTGCCACAGCAAAGGTGCCAGCGGGGAAAAGTGATGCTGGTTCTCACTGCCTCCTGGAACCCCTTCAAATGCCCCAGACAATTTGGCCCTCTCTGCTTTCCTGAGGACTCTATCCTCAAAAGCACCTTTTTTCACTTTCGGCGCTCTCTGGAGCAAAAAAGACAAACGTCCAGCTTTTGCTGCCACATCAAAAGTGCCAGCGGCGAAATGTGATGCTGGTTCTCACTGCCTCCTGGAACCCCTTCAAATGCCCCAGACAATTTGGCCCTCTCTGCTTTCCTGAGCACTCTATCCTCAAAAGCACCTTTTTTCACTTTCGGCGCTCTCTGGAGCAAAAAAGACAAACGTCCAGCTTTTGCTGCCACAGCAAAGGTGCCAGCGGGGAAAAGTGATGCTGGTTCTCACTGCCACCTGGAACCCCTTCAAATGCCCCAGACAATTTGGCCCTCTCTGCTTTCCTGAGGACTCTATCCTCAAAAGCACCTTTTTTCACTTTCGGCGCTCTCTGGAGCAAAAAAGACAAACGTCCAGCTTTTGCTGCCACAGCAAAGGTGCCAGCGGGGAAAAGTGATGCTGGTTCTCACTGCCTCCTGGAACCCCTTCAAATGCCCCAGACAATTTGGCCCTCTCTGCTTTCCTGAGGACTCTATCCTCAAAAGCACCTTTTTTCACTTTCGGCGCTCTCTGGAGCAAAAAAAGACAAACGTCCAGCTTTTGCTGCCACATCAAAAGTGCCAGCGGGGAAATGTGATGCTGGTTCTCACTGCCTCCTGGAACCCCTTCAAATGCCCCAGACAATTTGGCCCTCTCTGCTTTCTGAGCACTCTATCCTCAAAAGCACCTTTTTTCACTTTAGGCGCTCTCTGGAGCAAAAAAGACAAACGTCCAGCTTTTGCTGCCACAGCAAAAGTGCCAGCGGGGAATAGTGATGCTGGTCCTCACTGCCTCCTGGAACTCCTTCAAATGCCCCAGACAATTTGGCCCTCTCTGCTTTCCTGAGGACTCTATCCTCAAAAGCACCTTTTTTCACTTTCGGCGCTCTCTGGAGCAAAAAAGACAAACGTCCAGCTTTTGCTGCCACAGCAAAGGTGCCAGCGGGGAAAAGTGATGCTGGTTCTCACTGCCTCCTGGAACCCCTTCAAATGCCCCAGACAATTTGGCCCTCTCTGCTTTCCTGAGGACTCTATCCTCAAAAGCACCTTTTTTCACTTTCGGCGCTGTCTGGAGCAAAAAAGACAAACGTCCAGCTTTTGCTGCCACAGCAAAGGTGCCAGCGGGGAAAAGTGATGCTGGTTCTCACTGCCTCCTGGAACCCCTTCAAATGCCCCAGACAATTTGGCCCTCTCTGCTTTCCTGAGGACTCTATCCTCAAAACACCTTTTTTCACTTTCGGCGCTGTCTGGAGCAAAAAGACAAACGTCCAGCTTTTGCTGCAACAGCAAAAGTGCCAGCAGGGAAAAGTGATGCTGGTTCTCACTGCCTCCTGGAACCCCTTCAAATGCCCCAGACAATTTGGCCCTCTCTGCTTTCCTGAGGACTCTATCCTCAAAAGCACCTTTTTTCACTTTCGGCGCTCTCTGGAGCAAAAAAGACAAACGTCCAGCCTTTGCTTCCACAGCAAAGGTGCCAGCGGGAAAAGTGATGCTGGTCCTCACTGCCTCCTGGAACCCCTTCAAATGCCCCAGACAATTTGGCCCTCTCTGCTTTCCTGAGGACTCTATCCTCAAAAGCACCTTTTTTCACTTTCGGCGCTCTCTGGAGCAAAAAAGACAAACGTCCAGCTTTTGCTGCCACAGCAAAGGTGCCAGCGGGGAAAAGTGATGCTGGTTCTCACTGCCTCCTGGAACCCCTTCAAATGCCCCAGACAATTTGGCCCTCTCTGCTTTCCTGAGGACTCTATCCTCAAAAGCACCTTTTTTTACTTTCGGCGCTCTCTGGAGCAAAAAAGACAAACGTCCAGCTTTTGCTGCCACAGCAAAACTGCCAGCGGGGAAAAGTGATGCTGGTTCTCACTGCCTCCTGGAACCTCTTCAAATGCCCCAGACAATTTGGCCCTCTCTGCTTTCCTGAGGACTCTATCCTCAAAAGCACCTTTTTCACTTTCGGCGTTCTCTGGAGCAAAAAAGACAAACGTCCAGCTTTTGCTGCCACAGCAAAGGTGCCAGCGGGGAAAAGTGATGCTGGTTCTCACTGCCTCCTGGAACCCCTTCAAATGCCCCAGACAATTTGGCCCTCTCTGCTTTCCTGAGGACTCTATCCTCAAAAGCACCTTTTTTCACTTTCGGCGCTCTCTGGAGCAAAAAAGACAAACGTCCAGCTTTTGCTGCCACATCAAAAGTGCCAGCGGCGAAATGTGATGCTGGTTCTCACTGCCTCCTGGAACCCCTTCAAATGCCCCAGACAATTTGGCCCTCTCTGCTTTCCTGAGCACTCTATCCTCAAAAGCACCTTTTTTCACTTTCGGCGCTCTCTGGAGCAAAAAAGACAAACGTCCAGCTTTTGCTGCCACAGCAAAAGTGCCAGCGGGGAAAAGTGATGCTGGTTCTCACTGCCTCCTGGAACCCCTTCAAATGCCCCAGACAATTTGGCCCTCTCTGCTTTCCTGAGGACTCTATCCTCAAAAGCACCTTTTTTCACTTTCGGCGCTCTCTGGAGCAAAAAAGACAAACGTCCAGCTTTTGCTGCCACAGCAAAAGTGCCAGCGGGGAAAAGTGATGCTGGTTCTCACTGCCTCCTGGAACCCCTTCAAATGCCCCAGACAATTTGGCCCTCTCTGCTTTCCTGAGGACTCTATCCTCAAAAGCACCTTTTTTCACTTTCGTCGCTCTCTGGAGCAAAAAAGACAAACGTCCAGCTTTTGCTGCCACAGCAAAGGTGCCAGCGGGGAAAAGTGATGCTGGTTCTCACTGCCTCCTGGAACCCCTTCAAATGCCCCAGACAATTTGGCCCTCTCTGCTTTCCTGAGGACTCTATCCTCAAAAGCACCTTTTTTCACTTTCGGCGCTCTCTGGAGCAAAAAAGACAAACGTCCAGCTTTTGCTGCCACAGCAAAGGTGCCAGCGGGGAAAAGTGATGCTGGTTCTCACTGCCTCCTGGAACTCCTTCAAATGCCCCAGACAATTTGGCACTCTCTGCTTTCCTGAGGACTCTATCCTCAAAGCACCTTTTTTCACTTTCGGCGCTCTCTGGAGCAAAAAAGACAAACGTCCAGCTTTTGCTGCCACAGCAAAGGTGCCAGCGGGGAAAAGTGATGCTGGTTCTCACTGCCTCCTGGAACCCCTTCAAATGCCCCAGACAATTTGGCCCTCTCTGCTTTCCTGAGGACTCTATCCTCAAAAGCACCTTTTTTCACTTTCGGCGCTCTCTGGAGCAAAAAAGACAAACGTCCAGCTTTTGCTGCCACAGCAAAGGTGCCAGCGGGGAAAAGTGATGCTGGTTCTCACTGCCTCCTGGAACCCCTTCAAATGCCCCAGACAATTTGGCCCTCTCTGCTTTCCTGAGGACTCTATCCTCAAAAGCACCTTTTTTCACTTTCGGCGCTCTCTGGAGCAAAAAAGACAAACGTCCAGCTTTTGCTGCCACAGCAAAGGTGCCAGCGGGGAAAAGTGATGCTGGTCCTCACTACCTCCTGGAACCCCTTCAAATGCCCCAGACAATTTGGCCCTCTCTGCTTTCCTGAGGACTCTATCCTCAAAAGCACCTTTTTTCACTTTCGGCGCTCTCTGGAGCAAAAAAGACAAACGTCCAGCTTTTGCAGCCACAGCAAAAGTGCCAGCGGGGAAAAGTGATGCTGGTTCTCACTGCCTCCTGGAACCCCTTCAAATGCCCCAGACAATTTGGCCCTCTCTGCTTTCCTGAGGACTCTATCCTCAAAAGCACCTTTTTTCACTTTCGGCGCTCTCTGGAACAAAAAAGACAAACGTCCAGCTTTTGCTGCCACAGCAAAGGTGCCAGCGGGGAAAAGTGATGCTGGTTCTCACTGCCTCCTGGAACCCCTTCAAATGCCCCAGTCAATTTGGCCCTCTCTGCTTTCCTGAGGACTCTATCCTCAAAAGCACCTTTTTTCACATTCGGCGCTGTCTGGAGCAAAAAAGAAAAACGTCCAGCTTTTGCTGCCACAGCAAAGGTGCCAGCGGGGAAAAGTGATGCTGGTCCTCACTGCCTCCTGGAACTCCTTCAAATGCCCCAGACAATTTGGCACTCTCTGCTTTCCTGAGGACTCTATCCTCAAAAGCACCTTTTTTCACTTTCGGCGCTCTCTGGAGCAAAAAAGACAAACGTCCAGCTTTTGCTGCCACAGCAAAGGTGCCAGCAGGGAAAAGTGATGCTGGTTCTCACTGCCACCTGGAACCCCTTCAAATGCCCCAGACAATTTGGCCCTCTCTGCTTTCCTGAGGACTCTATCCTCAAAAGCACCTTTTTTCACTTTCGGCGCTCTCTGGAGCAAAAAAGACAAACGTCCAGCTTTTGCTGCCACAGCAAAGGTGCCAGCGGGGAAAAGTGATGCTGGTTCTCACTGCCTCCTGGAACCCCTTCAAATGCCCCAGACAATTTGGCCCTCTCTGCTTTCCTGAGCACTCTATCCTCAAAAGCACCTTTTTTCACTTTCGGCGCTCTCTGGAGCAAAAAAGACAAACGTCCAGCTTTTGCTGCCACAGCAAAAGTGCCAGCGGGGAAAAGTGATGCTGGTTCTCACTGCCTCCTGGAACCCCTTCAAATGCCCCAGACAATTTGGCCCTCTCTGCTTTCCTGAGGACTCTATCCTCAAAAGCACCTTTTTTCACTTTCGGCGCTCTCTGGAGCAAAAAAGACAAACGTCCAGCTTTTGCTGCCACAGCAAAGGTGCCAGCGGGGAAATGTGATGCTGGTTCTCACTGCCTCCTGGAACCCCTTCAAATGCCCCAGACAATTTGGCCCTCTCTGCTTTCCTGAGGACTCTATCCTCAAAAGCACCTTTTTTCACTTTCGGCGCTCTCTGGAGCAAAAAAGACAAACGTCCAGCTTTTGCTGCCACAGCAAAAGTGCCAGCGGGGAATAGTGATGCTGGTCCTCACTGCCTCCTGGAACCCCTTCAAATGCCCCAGACAATTTGGCCCTCTCTGCTTTCCTGAGCACTCTATCCTCAAAAGCACCTTTTTTCACTTTCGGCGCTGTCTGGAGCAAAAAAGACAAACGTCCAGCTTTTGCTGCCACAGCAAAGGTGCCAGCGGGGAAAAGTGATGCTGGTCCTCACTGCCTCCTGGAACCCCTTCAAATGCCCCAGACAATTTGGCCCTCTCTGCTTTCCTGAGGACTCTATCCTCAAAAGCACCTTTTTTCACTTTCGGCGCTGTCTGGAGCAAAAAAGACAAACGTCCAGCTTTTGCTGCCACAGCAAAAGTGCCAGCGGGGAAAAGTGATGCTGGTTCTCACTGCCTCCTGGAACCCCTTCAAATGCCCCAGACAATTTGGCCCTCTCTGCTTTCCTGAGGACTCTATCCTCAAAAGCACCTTTTTCACTTTCGGCGCTCTCTGGAGCAAAAAAGACAAACGTCCAGCTTTTGCTGCCACAGCAAAGGTGCCAGCGGGGAAAAGTGATGCTGGTTCTCACTGCCTCCTGGAACCCCTTCAAATGCCCCAGTCAATTTGGCCCTCTCTGCTTTCCTGAGGACTCTATCCTCAAAAGCACCTTTTTTCACTTTCGGCGCTGTCTGGAGCAAAAAAGACAAACGTCCAGCTTTTGCTGCCACAGCAAAGGTGCCAGCGGGGAAAAGTGATGCTGGTTCTCACTGCCTCCTGGAACCCCTTCAAATGCCCCAGACAATTTGGCCCTCTCTGCTTTCCTGAGGACTCTATCCTCAAAAGCACCTTTTTTCACTTTCGGCGCTCTCTGGAGCAAAAAAGACAAACGTCCAGCTTTTGCTGCCACAGCAAAGGTGCCAGCGGGGAAAAGTGATGCTGGTTCTCACTGCCTCCTGGAACCCCTTCAAATGCCCCAGACAATTTGGCCCTCTCTGCTTTCCTGAGGACTCTATCCTCAAAAGCACCTTTTTACACTTTCGGCGCTCTCTGGAGCAAAAAAGACAAACGTCCAGCTTTTGCTGCCACAGCAAAAGTGCCAGCGGGGAATAGTGATGCTGGTTCTCACTGCCTCCTGGAACCCCTTCAAATGCCCCAGACAATTTGGCCCTCTCTGCTTTCCTGAGCACTCTATCCTCAAAAGCACCTTTTTTCAATTTCGGCGCTGTCTGGAGCAAAAAAGACAAACGTCCAGCTTTTGCTGCCACAGCAAAGGTGCCAGCGGGGAAAAGTGATGCTGGTTCTCACTGCCTCCTGGAACCCCTTCAAATGCCCCAGACAATTTGGCCCTCTCTGCTTTCCTGAGGACTCTATCCTCAAAAGCACCTTTTTTCACTTTCGGCGCTCTCTGGAGCAAAAAAGACAAAACGTCCAGCTTTTGCTGCCACATCAAAAGTGCCAGCGGGGAAATGTGATGCTGGTTCTCACTGCCTCCTGGAACCCCTTCAAATGCCCCAGACAATTTGGCCCTCTCTGCTTTCCTGAGCACTCTATCCTCAAAAGCACCTTTTTTCAATTTCGGCTCTGTCTGGAGCAAAAAAGACAAACGTCCAGCTTTTGCTGCCACAGCAAAGGTGCCAGCGGGGAAAAGTGATGCTGGTCCTCACTGCCTCCTGGAACCCCTTCAAATGCCCCAGACAATTTGGCCCTCTCTGCTTTCCTGAGGACTCTATCCTCAAAAGCACCTTTTTTCACTTTCGGCGCTCTCTGGAGCAAAAAAGACAAACGTCCAGCTTTTGCTGCCACAGCAAAGGTGCCAGCGGGGAAAAGTGATGCTGGTTCTCACTGCCTCCTGGAACCCCTTCAAATGCCCCAGACAATTTGGCCCTCTCTGCTTTCCTGAGGACTCTATCCTCAAAAGCACCTTTTTCACTTTCGGCGCTCTCTGGAGCAAAAAAGACAAACGTCCAGCTTTTGCTGCCACAGCAAAAGTGCCAGCGGGGAAAAGTGATGCTGGTCCTCACTGCCTCCTGGAACCCCTTCAAATGCCCCAGTCAATTTGGCCCTCTCTGCTTTCCTGAGGACTCTATCCGCAAAAGCACCTTTTTTTCACTTTCGGCGCTCTATGGAGCAAAAAAAATAAAAGTCCAGCTTTTGCTGCCACAGCAAAAGTGCCAGCGGGGAAAAGTGATGCTGGTTCTCACTGCCTCCTGGAACCCCTTCAAATGCCCCAGACAATTTGGCCCTCTCTGCTTTCCTGAGGACTCTATCCTCAAAAGCACCTTTTTTCACTTTCGGCGCTCTCTGGAGCAAAAAAGACAAACGTCCAGCTTTTGCTGCCACAGCAAAGGTGCCAGCGGGGAAAAGTGATGCTGGTCCTCACTGCCTCCTGGAACCCCTTCAAATGCCCCAGACAATTTAGCCCTCTCTGCTTTCCTGAGGACTCTATCCTCAAAAGCACCTTTTTTCACTTTCGGCGCTCTCTGGAGCAAAAAAGACAAACGTCCAGCTTTTGCTGCCACAGCAAAGGTGCCAGCGGGGAAAAGTGATGCTGGTTCTCACTGCCTCCTGGAACCCCTTCAAATGCCCCAGACAATTTGGCCCTCTCTGCTTTCCTGAGGACTCTATCCTCAAAAGCACCTTTTTCACTTTCGTCGCTGTCTGGAGCAAAAAAGACAAACGTCCATCCTTTGCTTCCACAGCAAAGGTGCCAGCGGGGAAAAGTGATGCTGGTCCTCACTGCCTCCTGGAACCCCTTCAAATGCCCCAGACAATTTGGCCCTCTCTGCTTTCCTGAGGACTCTATCCTCAAAAGCACCTTTTTTCACTTTCGGCGCTCTCTGGAGCAAAAAAGACAAACGTCCAGCTTTTGCTGCCACAGCAAAGGTGCCAGCGGGGAAAAGTGATGCTGGTTCTCACTGCCTCCTGGAACCCCTTCAAATGCCCCAGACAATTTGGCCCTCTCTGCTTTCCTGAGGACTCTATCCTCAAAACCACCTTTTTTCACTTTCGGCGCTCTCTGGAGCAAAAAAGACAAACGTCCAGCTTTTGCTGCCACAGCAAAGGTGCCAGCGGGAAAAGTGATGCTGGTCCTCACTGCCTCCTGTAACCCCTTCAAATGCCCCAGACAATTTGGCCCTCTCTGCTTTCCTGAGGACTCTATCCTCAAAAGCACCTTTTTTCACTTTCGGCGCTCTCTGGAGCAAAAAAGACAAACGTCCAGCTTTTGCTGCCACAGCAAAAGTGCCAGCGGGGAAAAGTGATGCTGGTCCTCACTGCCTCCTGGAACCACTTCAATTGCCCCAGACAATTTGGCCCTCTCTGCTTTCCTGAGGACTCTATCCTCAAAAGCACCTTTTTTCACTTTCGGCGCTCTCTGGAGCAAAAAAGACAAACGTCCAGCTTTTCCTGCCACAGCAAAAGTGCCAGCGGGGAAAAGTGATGCTGGTTCTAACTGCCTCCTGGAACCCCTTCAAATGCCCCAGACAATTTGGCCCTCTCTGCTTTCCTGAGGACTCTATCCTCAAAAGCACCTTTTTTCACTTTCGGCGCTGTCTGGAGCAAAAAAGACAAACGTCCAGCTTTTGCTGCCACAGCAAAGGTGCCAGCGGGGAAAAGTGATGCTGGTTCTCACTGCCTCCTGGAACTCCTTCAAATGCCCCAGACAATTTGGCCCTCTCTGCTTTCCTGAGGACTCTATCCTCAAAAGCACCTTTTTTCACTTTCGGCGCTCTCTGGAGCAAAAAAGACAAACGTCCAGCTTTTGCTGCCACAGCAAAGGTGCCAGCGGGGAGAAGTGATGCTGGTTCTCACTGCCTCCTGGAACCCCTTCAAATGCCCCAGACAATTTGGCCCTCTCTGCTTTCCTGAGGACTCTATCCTCAAAAGCACCTTTTTTCACTTTCGGCGCTCTCTGGAGCAAAAAAGACAAACGTCCAGCTTTTGCTGCCACATCAAAAGTGCCAGCGGGGAAATGTGATGCTGGTTCTCACTGCCTCCTGGAACCCCTTCAAATGCCCCAGACAATTTGGCCCTCTCTGCTTTCCTGAGGACTCTATCCTCAAAAGCACCTTTTTTCACTTTCGGCGCTCTCTGGAGCAAAAAAGACAAACGTCCAGCTTTTGCTGCCACAGCAAAAGTGCCAGCGGGGAATACTGATGCTGGTCCTCACTGCCTCCTGGAACCCCTTCAAATGCCCCAGACAATTTAGCCCTCTCTGCTTTCCTGAGGACTCTATCCTCAAAAGCACCTTTTTTCACTTTCGGCGCTCTCTGGAGCAAAAAAGACAAACGTCCAGCTTTTGCTGCCACAGCAAAGGTGCCAGCGGGGAAAAGTGATGCTGGTTCTCACTGCCTCCTGGAACCCCTTCAAATGCCCCAGACAATTTGGCCCTCTCTGCTTTCCTGAGGACTCTATCCTCAAAAGCACCCTTTTTTCCACTTTCCGCTCTCTGGAGCAAAAAAGACAAACGTCCATCCTTTGCTTCCACAGCAAAGGTGCCAGCGGGGAAAAGTGATGCTGGTCCTCACTGCCTCCTGGAACCCCTTCAAATGCCCCAGACAATTTGGCCCTCTCTGCTTTCCTGAGGACTCTATCCTCAAAAGCACCTTTTTTCACTTTCGGCGCTCTCTGGAGCAAAAAAGACAAACGTCCAGCTTTTGCTGCCACAGCAAAGGTGCCAGCGGGGAAAAGTGATGCTGGTTCTCACTGCCTCCTGGAACCCCTTCAAATGCCCCAGACAATTTGGCCCTCTCTGCTTTCCTGAGGACTCTATCCTCAAAAGCACCTTTTTTCACTTTCGGCGCTCTCTGGAGCAAAAAAGGACAAACGTCCATCCTTTGCTTCCACAGCAAAGGTGCCAGCGGGGAAAAGTGATGCTGGTCCTCACTGCCTCCTGGAACCCCTTCAAATGCCCCAGACAATTTGGCCCTCTCTGCTTTCCTGAGGACTCTATCCTCAAAAGCACCTTTTTTCACTTTCGGCGCTCTCTGGAGCAAAAAAGACAAACGTCCAGCTTTTGCTGCCACAGCAAAGGTGCCAGCGGGGAAAAGTGATGCTGGTCTCACTGCCTCCTGGAATCCCTTCAAATGCCCCAGACAATTTGGCCCTCTCTGCTTTCCTGAGGACTCTATCCTCAAAAGCACCTTTTTTCACTTTCGGCGCTCTCTGGAGCAAAAAAGACAAACGTCCAGCTTTTGCTGCCACAGCAAAGGTGCCAGCGGGGAAAAGTGATGCTGGTCCTCACTGCCTCCTGTAACCCCCTTCAAATGCCCCAGACAATTTGGCCCTCTCTGCTTTCCTGAGGACTCTATCCTCAAAACCACCTTTTTTCACTTTCGGCGCTCTCTGGAGCAAAAAAGACAAACGTCCAGCTTTTGCTGCCACAGCAAAAGTGCCAGCGGGGAAAAGTGATGCTGGTCCTCACTGCCTCCTGGAACCACTTCAATTGCCCCAGACAATTTGGCCCTCTCTGCTTTCCTGAGGACTCTATCCTCAAAAGCACCTTTTTTCACTTTCGGCGCTCTCTGGAGCAAAAAAGACAAACGTCCAGCTTTTCCTGCCACAGCAAAAGTGCCAGCGGGGAAAAGTGATGCTGGTTCTAACTGCCTCCTGGAACCCCTTCAAATGCCCCAGACAATTTGGCCCTCTCTGCTTTCCTGAGGACTCTATCCTCAAAAGCACCTTTTTTCACTTTCGGCGCTCTCTGGAGCAAAAAAGACAAACGTCCAGCTTTTGCTGCCACAGCAAAGGTGCCAGCGGGGAAAAGTGATGCTGGTTCTCACTGCCTCCTGGAACCCCTTCAAATGCCCCAGACAATTTGGCCCTCTCTGCTTTCCTGAGGACTCTATCCTCAAAAGCACCTTTTTTCACTTTCGGCGCTCTCTGGAGCAAAAAAGACAAACGTCCAGCTTTTGCTGCCACATCAAAAGTGCCAGCGGGGAAATGTGATGCTGGTTCTCACTGCCTCCTGGAACCCCTTCAAATGCCCCAGACAATTTGGCCCTCTCTGCTTTCCTGAGCACTCTATCCTCAAAAGCACCTTTTTTCACTTTAGGCGCTCTCTGGAGCAAAAAAGACAAACGTCCAGCTTTTGCTGCCACAGCAAAAGTGCCAGCGGGGAATAGTGATGCTGGTCCTCACTGCCTCCTGGAACTCCTTCAAATGCCCCAGACAATTTGGCACTCTCTGCTTTCCTGAGCACTCTATCCTCAAAAGCACCTTTTTTCACTTTCGGCGCTCTCTGGAGCAAAAAAGACAAACGTCCAGCTTTTGCTGCCACAGCAAAGGTGCCAGCGGGGAAAAGTGATGCTGGTTCTCACTGCCTCCTGGAACCCCTTCAAATGCCCCAGACAATTTGGCCCTCTCTGCTTTCCTGAGGACTCTATCCTCAAAAGCACCTTTTTTCACTTTCGGCGCTGTCTGGAGCAAAAAAGACAAACGTCCAGCTTTTGCTGCCACAGCAAAGGTGCCAGCGGGGAAAAGTGATGCTGGTTCTCACTGCCTCCTGGAACCCCTTCAAATGCCCCAGACAATTTGGCCCTCTCTGCTTTCCTGAGGACTCTATCCTCAAAACACCTTTTTTCACTTTCGGCGCTGTCTGGAGCAAAAAAGACAAACGTCCAGCTTTTGCTGCCACAGCAAAAGTGCCAGCAGGGAAAAGTGATGCTGGTTCTCACTGCCTCCTGGAACCCCTTCAAATGCCCCAGACAATTTGGCCCTCTCTGCTTTCCTGAGGACTCTATCCTCAAAAGCACCTTTTTTCACTTTCGGCGCTCTCTGGAGCAAAAAAGACAAACGTCCAGCCTTTGCTTCCACAGCAAAGGTGCCAGCGGGGAAAAGTGATGCTGGTCCTCACTGCCTCCTGGAACCCCTTCAAATGCCCCAGACAATTTGGCCCTCTCTGCTTTCCTGAGGACTCTATCCTCAAAAGCACCTTTTTTCACTTTCGGCGCTCTCTGGAGCAAAAAAGACAAACGTCCAGCTTTTGCTGCCACAGCAAAGGTGCCAGCGGGGAAAAGTGATGCTGGTTCTCACTGCCTCCTGGAACCCCTTCAAATGCCCCAGACAATTTGGCCCTCTCTGCTTTCCTGAGGACTCTATCCTCAAAAGCACCTTTTTTCACTTTCGGCGCTCTCTGGAGCAAAAAAGACAAACGTCCAGCTTTTGCTGCCACAGCAAAACTGCCAGCGGGGAAATGTGATGCTGGTTCTCACTGCCTCCTGGAACCTCTTCAAATGCCCCAGACAATTTGGCCCTCTCTGCTTTCCTGAGGACTCTATCCTCAAAAGCACCTTTTTTCACTTTCGGCGTTCTCTGGAGCAAAAAAGACAAACGTCCAGCTTTTGCTGCCACAGCAAAGGTGCCAGCGGGAAAAGTGATGCTGGTTCTCACTGCCTCCTGGAACTCCTTCAAATGCCCCAGACAATTTGGCACTCTCTGCTTTCCTGAGGACTCTATCCTCAAAAGCACCTTTTTTCACTTTCGGCGCTGTCTGGAGCAAAAAAGACAAACGTCCAGCTTTTGCTGCCACAGCAAAGGTGCCAGCGGGGAAAAGTGATGCTGGTTCTCACTGCCACCTGGAACCCCTTCAAATGCCCCAGACAATTTGGCCCTCTCTGCTTTCCTGAGGACTCTATCCTCAAAAGCACCTTTTTTCACTTTCGGCGCTCTCTGGAGCAAAAAAGACAAACGTCCAGCTTTTGCTGCCACAGCAAAAGTGCCAGCGGGGAATAGTGATGCTGGTTCTCACTGCCTCCTGGAACCCCTTCAAATGCCCCAGACAATTTGGCCCTCTCTGCTTTCCTGAGCACTCTATCCTCAAAAGCACCTTTTTTCACTTTCGGCGCTGTCTGGAGCAAAAAAGACAAACGTCCAGCTTTTGCTGCCACAGCAAAGGTGCCAGCGGGGAAAAGTGATGCTGGTTCTCACTGCCTCCTGGAACCCCTTCAAATGCCCCAGACAATTTGGCCCTCTCTGCTTTCCTGAGGACTCTATCCTCAAAAGCACCTTTTTCACTTTCGACGCTCTCTGGAGCAAAAAAGACAAACGTCCAGCTTTTGCTGCCACATCAAAAGTGCCAGCGGCGAAATGTGATGCTGGTTCTCACTGCCTCCTGGAACCCCTTCAAATGCCCCAGACAATTTGGCCCTCTCTGCTTTCCTGAGCACTCTATCCTCAAAAGCACCTTTTTTCACTTTCGGCGCTCTCTGGAGCAAAAAAGACAAACGTCCAGCTTTTGCTGCCACAGCAAAAGTGCCAGCGGGGAAAAGTGATGCTGGTTCTCACTGCCTCCTGGAACCCCTTCAAATGCCCCAGACAATTTGGCCCTCTCTGCTTTCCTGAGGACTCTGTCCTCAAAAGCACCTTTTTTCACTTTCGGCGCTCTCTGGAGCAAAAAAGACAAACGTCCAGCTTTTGCTGCCACAGCAAAAGTGCCAGCGGGGAAAAGTGATGCTGGTTCTCACTGCCTCCTGGAACCCCTTCAAATGCCCCAGACAATTTGGCCCTCTCTGCTTTCCTGAGGACTCTATCCTCAAAAGCACCTTTTTTCACTTTCGTCGCTCTCTGGAGCAAAAAAGACAAACGTCCAGCTTTTGCTGCCACAGCAAAGGTGCCAGCGGGGAAAAGTGATGCTGGTTCTCACTGCCTCCTGGAACCCCTTCAAATGCCCCAGACAATTTGGCCCTCTCTGCTTTCCTGAGGACTCTATCCTCAAAAGCACCTTTTTTCACTTTCGGCGCTCTCTGGAGCAAAAAAGACAAACGTCCAGCTTTTGCTGCCACAGCAAAGGTGCCAGCGGGGAAAAGTGATGCTGGTTCTCACTGCCTCCTGGAACTCCTTCAAATGCCCCAGACAATTTGGCACTCTCTGCTTTCCTGAGGACTCTATCCTCAAAAGCACCTTTTTTCACTTTCGGCGCTCTCTGGAGCAAAAAAGACAAACGTCCAGCTTTTGCTGCCACAGCAAAGGTGCCAGCGGGGAAAAGTGATGCTGGTTCTCACTGCCACCTGGAACCCCTTCAAATGCCCCAGACAATTTGGCCCTCTCTGCTTTCCTGAGGACTCTATCCTCAAAAGCACCTTTTTTCACTTTCGGCGCTCTCTGGAGCAAAAAAGACAAACGTCCAGCTTTTGCTGCCACAGCAAAGGTGCCAGCGGGGAAAAGTGATGCTGGTTCTCACTGCCTCCTGGAACCCCTTCAAATGCCCCAGACAATTTGGCCCTCTCTGCTTTCCTGAGGACTCTATCCTCAAAAGCACCTTTTTTCACTTTCGGCGCTCTCTGGAGCAAAAAAGACAAACGTCCAGCTTTTGCTGCCACAGCAAAGGTGCCAGCGGGGAAAAGTGATGCTGGTTCTCACTGCCTCCTGGAACCCCTTCAAATGCCCCAGACAATTTGGCCCTCTCTGCTTTCCTGAGGACTCTATCCTCAAAAGCACCTTTTTTCACTTTCGGCGCTCTCTGGAGCAAAAAAGACAAACGTCCAGCTTTTGCTGCCACAGCAAAAGTGCCAGCTGGGAAAAGTGATGCTGGTTCTCACTGCCTCCTGGAACCCCTTCAAATGCCCCAGACAATTTGGCCCTCTCTGCTTTCCTGAGGACTCTATCCTCAAAAGCACCTTTTTTCACTTTCGGCGCTCTCTGGAACAAAAAAGACAAACGTCCAGCTTTTGCTGCCACAGCAAAGGTGCCAGCGGGGAAAAGTGATGCTGGTTCTCACTGCCTCCTGGAACCCCTTCAAATGCCCCAGTCAATTTGGCCCTCTCTGCTTTCCTGAGGACTCTATCCTCAAAAGCACCTTTTTTCACATTCGGCCCTGTCTGGAGCAAAAAAGAAAAACGTCCAGCTTTTGCTGCCACAGCAAAGGTGCCAGCGGGGAAAAGTGATGCTGGTTCTCACTGCCTCCTGGAACTCCTTCAAATGCCCCAGACAATTTGGCACTCTCTGCTTTCCTGAGGACTCTATCCTCAAAAGCACCTTTTTTCACTTTCGGCGCTCTCTGGAGCAAAAAAGACAAACGTCCAGCTTTTGCTGCCACAGCAAAGGTGCCAGCAGGGAAAAGTGATGCTGGTTCTCACTGCCACCTGGAACCCCTTCAAATGCCCCAGACAATTTGGCCCTCTCTGCTTTCCTGAGGACTCTATCCTCAAAAGCACCTTTTTTCACTTTCGGCGCTCTCTGGAGCAAAAAAGACAAACGTCCAGCTTTTGCTGCCACAGCAAAGGTGCCAGCGGGGAAAAGTGATGCTGGTTCTCACTGCCTCCTGGAACCCCTTCAAATGCCCCAGACAATTTGGCCCTCTCTGCTTTCCTGAGGACTCTATCCTCAAAAGCACCTTTTTTCAATTTCGGCGCTGTCTGGAGCAAAAAAGACAAACGTCCAGCTTTTGCTGCCACAGCAAAAGTGCCAGCGGGGAAAAGTGATGCTGGTTCTCACTGCCTCCTGGAACCCCTTCAAATGCCCCAGACAATTTGGCCCTCTCTGCTTTCCTGAGGACTCTATCCTCAAAAGCACCTTTTTTCACTTTCGGCGCTCTCTGGAGCAAAAAAGACAAACGTCCAGCTTTTGCTGCCACAGCAAAGGTGCCAGCGGGGAAATGTGATGCTGGTTCTCACTGCCTCCTGGAACCCCTTCAAATGCCCCAGACAATTTGGCCCTCTCTGCTTTCCTGAGGACTCTATCCTCAAAAGCACCTTTTTTCACTTTCGGCGCTCTCTGGAGCAAAAAAGACAAACGTCCAGCTTTTGCTGCCACAGCAAAAGTGCCAGCGGGGAATAGTGATGCTGGTCCTCACTGCCTCCTGGAACCCCTTCAAATGCCCCAGACAATTTGGCCCTCTCTGCTTTCCTGAGCACTCTATCCTCAAAAGCACCTTTTTTCACTTTCGGCGCTGTCTGGAGCAAAAAAGACAAACGTCCAGCTTTTGCTGCCACAGCAAAGGTGCCAGCGGGGAAAAGTGATGCTGGTCCTCACTGCCTCCTGGAACCCCTTCAAATGCCCCAGACAATTTGGCCCTCTCTGCTTTCCTGAGGACTCTATCCTCAAAAGCACCTTTTTTCACTTTCGGCGCTGTCTGGAGCAAAAAAGACAAACGTCCAGCTTTTGCTGCCACAGCAAAAGTGCCAGCGGGGAAAAGTGATGCTGGTTCTCACTGCCTCCTGGAACCCCTTCAAATGCCCCAGACAATTTGGCCCTCTCTGCTTTCCTGAGGACTCTATCCTCAAAAGCACCTTTTTTCACTTTCGGCGCTCTCTGGAGCAAAAAAGACAAACGTCCAGCTTTTGCTGCCACAGCAAAGGTGCCAGCGGGGAAAAGTGATGCTGGTTCTCACTGCCTCCTGGAACCCCTTCAAATGCCCCAGTCAATTTGGCCCTCTCTGCTTTCCTGAGGACTCTATCCTCAAAAGCACCTTTTTTCACTTTCGGCGCTGTCTGGAGCAAAAAAGACAAACGTCCAGCTTTTGCTGCCACAGCAAAGGTGCCAGCGGGGAAAAGTGATGCTGGTTCTCACTGCCTCCTGGAACTCCTTCAAATGCCCCAGACAATTTGGCACTCTCTGCTTTCCTGAGGACTCTATCCTCAAAAGCACCTTTTTTCACTTTCGGCGCTCTCTGGAGCAAAAAAGACAAACGTCCAGCTTTTGCTGCCACAGCAAAGGTGCCAGCGGGGAAAAGTGATGCTGGTTCTCACTGCCACCTGGAACCCCTTCAAATGCCCCAGACAATTTGGCCCTCTCTGCTTTCCTGAGGACTCTATCCTCAAAAGCACCTTTTTTCACTTTCGGCGCTCTCTGGAGCAAAAAAGACAAACGTCCAGCTTTTGCTGCCACAGCAAAGGTGCCAGCGGGGAAAAGTGATGCTGGTTCTCACTGCCTCCTGGAACCCCTTCAAATGCCCCAGACAATTTGGCCCTCTCTGCTTTCCTGAGGACTCTATCCTCAAAAGCACCTTTTTTCACTTTCGGCGCTCTCTGGAGCAAAAAAGACAAACATCCAGCTTTTGCTGCCACATCAAAAGTGCCAGCGGGGAAATGTGATGCTGGTTCTCACTGCCTCCTGGAACCCCTTCAAATGCCCCAGACAATTTGGCCCTCTCTGCTTTCCTGAGCACTCTATCCTCAAAAGCACCTTTTTTCAATTTCGGCGCTGTCTGGAGCAAAAAAGACAAACGTCCAGCTTTTGCTGCCACAGCAAAGGTGCCAGCGGGGAAAAGTGATGCTGGTTCTCACTGCCTCCTGGAACCCCTTCAAATGCCCCAGACAATTTGGCCCTCTCTGCTTTCCTGAGGACTCTATCCTCAAAAGCACCTTTTTTCACTTTCGGCGCTCTCTGGAGCAAAAAAGACAAACGTCCAGCTTTTGCTGCCACAGCAAAAGTGCCAGCGGGGAATAGTGATGCTGGTTCTCACTGCCTCCTGGAACCCCTTCAAATGCCCCAGACAATTTGGCCCTCTCTGCTTTCCTGAGCACTCTATCCTCAAAAGCACCTTTTTTCAATTTCGGCGCTGTCTGGAGCAAAAAAGACAAACGTCCAGCTTTTGCTGCCACAGCAAAGGTGCCAGCGGGGAAAAGTGATGCTGGTTCTCACTGCCTCCTGGAACCCCTTCAAATGCCCCAGACAATTTGGCCCTCTCTGCTTTCCTGAGGACTCTATCCTCAAAAGCACCTTTTTTCACTTTCGGCGCTCTCTGGAGCAAAAAAGACAAACGTCCAGCTTTTGCTGCCACATCAAAAGTGCCAGCGGGGAAATGTGATGCTGGTTCTCACTGCCTCCTGGAACCCCTTCAAATGCCCCAGACAATTTGGCCCTCTCTGCTTTCCTGAGCACTCTATCCTCAAAAGCACCTTTTTTCAATTTCGGCTCTGTCTGGAGCAAAAAAGACAAACGTCCAGCTTTTGCTGCCACAGCAAAGGTGCCAGCGGGGAAAAGTGATGCTGGTCCTCACTGCCTCCTGGAACCCCTTCAAATGCCCCAGACAATTTGGCCCTCTCTGCTTTCCTGAGGACTCTATCCTCAAAAGCACCTTTTTTCACTTTCGGCGCTCTCTGGAGCAAAAAAGACAAACGTCCAGCTTTTGCTGCCACAGCAAAGGTGCCAGCGGGGAAAAGTGATGCTGGTTCTCACTGCCTCCTGGAACCCCTTCAAATGCCCCAGACAATTTGGCCCTCTCTGCTTTCCTGAGGACTCTATCCTCAAAAGCACCTTTTTTCACTTTCGGCGCTCTCTGGAGCAAAAAAGACAAACGTCCACCTTTTGCTGCCACAGCAAAAGTGCCAGCGGGGAAAAGTGATGCTGGTCCTCACTGCCTCCTGGAACCCCTTCAAATGCCCCAGTCAATTTGGCCCTCTCTGCTTTCCTGAGGACTCTATCCGCAAAAGCACCTTTTTTTCACTTTCGGCGCTCTCTGGAGCAAAAAAAATAAAAGTCCAGCTTTTGCTGCCACAGCAAAAGTGCCAGCGGGGAAAAGTGATGCTGGTTCTCACTGCCTCCTGGAACCCCTTCAAATGCCCCAGACAATTTGGCCCTCTCTGCTTTCCTGAGGACTCTATCCTCAAAAGCATCATTTTTCACTTTCGTCGCTGTCTGGAGCAAAAAAGACAAACGTCCATCCTTTGCTTCCACAGCAAAGGTGCCAGCGGGGAAAAGTGATGCTGGTCCTCACTGCCTCCTGGAACCCCTTCAAATGCCCCAGACAATTTGGCCCTCTCTGCTTTCCTGAGGACTCTATCCTCAAAAGCACCTTTTTTCACTTTCGGCGCTCTCTGGAGCAAAAAAGACAAACGTCCAGCTTTTGCTGCCACAGCAAAGGTGCCAGCGGGGAAAAGTGATGCTGGTTCTCACTGCCTCCTGGAACCCCTTCAAATGCCCCAGACAATTTGGCCCTCTCTGCTTTCCTGAGGACTCTATCCTCAAAACCACCTTTTTTCACTTTCGGCGCTCTCTGGAGCAAAAAAGACAAACGTCCAGCTTTTGCTGCCACAGCAAAGGTGCCAGCGGGGAAAAGTGATGCTGGTCCTCACTGCCTCCTGTAACCCCTTCAAATGCCCCAGACAATTTGGCCCTCTCTGCTTTCCTGAGGACTCTATCCTCAAAACCACCTTTTTTCACTTTCGGCGCTCTCTGGAGCAAAAAAGACAAACGTCCAGCTTTTGCTGCCACAGCAAAAGTGCCAGCGGGGAAAAGTGATGCTGGTCCTCACTGCCTCCTGGAACCACTTCAATTGCCCCAGACAATTTGGCCCTCTCTGCTTTCCTGAGGACTCTATCCTCAAAAGCACCTTTTTTCACTTTCGGCGCTCTCTGGAGCAAAAAAGACAAACGTCCAGCTTTTGCTGCCACAGCAAAAGTGCCAGCGGGGAAATGTGATGCTGGTTCTCACTGCCTCCTGGAACCCCTTCAAATGCCCCAGACAATTTGGCCCTCTCTGCTTTCCTGAGGACTCTATCCTCAAAAGCACCTTTTTTCACTTTCGGCGCTCTCTGGAGCAAAAAAGACAAACGTCCAGCTTTTGCTGCCACAGCAAAGGTGCCAGCGGGGAAAAGTGATGCTGGTTCTCACTGCCTCCTGGAACTCCTTCAAATGCCCCAGACAATTTGGCCCTCTCTGCTTTCCTGAGGACTCTATCCTCAAAAGCACCTTTTTTCACTTTCGGCGCTCTCTGGAGCAAAAAAGACAAACGTCCAGCTTTTGCTGCCACAGCAAAGGTGCCAGCGGGGAAAAGTGATGCTGGTTCTCACTGCCTCCTGGAACCCCTTCAAATGCCCCAGACAATTTGGCCCTCTCTGCTTTCCTGAGGACTCTATCCTCAAAAGCACCTTTTTTCACTTTCGGCGCTCTCTGGAGCAAAAAAGACAAACGTCCAGCTTTTGCTGCCACATCAAAAGTGCCAGCGGGGAAATGTGATGCTGGTTCTCACTGCCTCCTGGAACCCCTTCAAATGCCCCAGACAATTTGGCCCTCTCTGCTTTCCTGAGGACTCTATCCTCAAAAGCACCTTTTTTCACTTTCGGCGCTCTCTGGAGCAAAAAAGACAAACGTCCAGCTTTTGCTGCCACAGCAAAAGTGCCAGCGGGGAATAGTGATGCTGGTCCTCACTGCCTCCTGGAACCCCTTCAAATGCCCCAGACAATTTGGCCCTCTCTGCTTTCCTGAGCACTCTATCCTCAAAAGCACCTTTTTTCACTTTCGGCGCTCTCTGGAGCAAAAAAGACAAACGTCCAGCTTTTGCTGCCACAGCAAAGGTGCCAGCGGGGAAAAGTGATGCTGGTCCTCACTGCCTCCTGGAACCCCTTCAAATGCCCCAGACAATTTGGCCCTCTCTGCTTTCCTGAGGACTCTATCCTCAAAAGCACCTTTTTTCACTTTCGGCGCTCTCTGGAGCAAAAAAGACAAACGTCCAGCTTTTGCTGCCACAGCAAAGGTGCCAGCGGGGAAAAGTGATGCTGGTTCTCACTGCCTCCTGGAACCCCTTCAAATGCCCCAGTCAATTTGGCCCTCTCTGCTTTCCTGAGGACTCTATCCTCAAAAGCACCTTTTTTCACTTTCGGCGCTGTCTGGAGCAAAAAAGACAAACGTCCAGCTTTTGCTGCCACAGCAAAGGTGCCAGCGGGGAAAAGTGATGCTGGTTCTCACTGCCTCCTGGAACTCCTTCAAATGCCCCAGACAATTTGGCACTCTCTGCTTTCCTGAGGACTCTATCCTCAAAAGCACCTTTTTTCACTTTCGGCGCTCTCTGGAGCAAAAAAGACAAACGTCCAGCTTTTGCTGCCACAGCAAAGGTGCCAGCGGGGAAAAGTGATGCTGGTTCTCACTGCCACCTGGAACCCCTTCAAATGCCCCAGACAATTTGGCCCTCTCTGCTTTCCTTAGGACTCTATCCTCAAAAGCACCTTTTTTCACTTTCGGCGCTCTCTGGAGCAAAAAAGACAAACGTCCAGCTTTTGCTGCCACAGCAAAGGTGCCAGCGGGGAAAAGTGATGCTGGTTCTCACTGCCTCCTGGAACCCCTTCAAATGCCCCAGACAATTTGGCCCTCTCTGCTTTCCTGAGGACTCTATCCTCAAAAGCACCTTTTTTCACTTTCGGCGCTCTCTGGAGCAAAAAAGACAAACATCCAGCTTTTGCTGCCACATCAAAAGTGCCAGCGGGGAAATGTGATGCTGGTTCTCACTGCCTCCTGGAACCCCTTCAAATGCCCCAGACAATTTGGCCCTCTCTGCTTTCCTGAGCACTCTATCCTCAAAAGCACCTTTTTTCAATTTCGGCGCTGTCTGGAGCAAAAAAGACAAACGTCCAGCTTTTGCTGCCACAGCAAAGGTGCCAGCGGGGAAAAGTGATGCTGGTTCTCACTGCCTCCTGGAACCCCTTCAAATGCCCCAGACAATTTGGCCCTCTCTGCTTTCCTGAGGACTCTATCCTCAAAAGCACCTTTTTTCACTTTCGGCGCTCTCTGGAGCAAAAAAGACAAACGTCCAGCTTTTGCTGCCACATCAAAAGTGCCAGCGGGGAAATGTGATGCTGGTTCTCACTGCCTCCTGGAACCCCTTCAAATGCCCCAGACAATTTGGCCCTCTCTGCTTTCCTGAGCACTATATCCTCAAAAGCACCTTTTTTCAATTTCGGCTCTGTCTGGAGCAAAAAAGACAAACGTCCAGCTTTTGCTGCCACAGCAAAGGTGCCAGCGGGGAAAAGTGATGCTGGTCCTCACTGCCTCCTGGAACCCCTTCAAATGCCCCAGACAATTTGGCCCTCTCTGCTTTCCTGAGGACTCTATCCTCAAAAGCACCTTTTTTCACTTTCGGCGCTGTCTGGAGCAAAAAAGACAAACGTCCAGCTTTTGCTGCCACAGCAAAGGTGCCAGCGGGGAAAAGTGATGCTGGTTCTCACTGCCTCCTGGAACCCCTTCAAATGCCCCAGACAATTTGGCCCTCTCTGCTTTCCTGAGGACTCTATCCTCAAAAGCACCTTTTTTCACTTTCGTCGCTGTCTGGAGCAAAAAAGACAAACGTCCAGCTTTTGCTGCCACAGCAAAAGTGCCAGCGGGGAAAAGTGATGCTGGTCCTCACTGCCTCCTGGAACCCCTTCAAATGCCCCAGACAATTTGGCCCTCTCTGCTTTCCTGAGGACTCTATCCGCAAAAGCACCTTTTTTTCACTTTCGGCGCTCTCTGGAGCAAAAAAAATAAAAGTCCAGCTTTTGCTGCCACAGCAAAAGTGCCAGCGGGGAAAAGTGATGCTGGTTCTCACTGCCTCCTGGAACCCCTTCAAATGCCCCAGACAATTTGGCCCTCTCTGCTTTCCTGAGGACTCTATCCTCAAAAGCACCTTTTTTCACTTTCGGCGCTCTCTGGAGCAAAAAAGACAAACGTCCAGCTTTTGCTGCCACAGCAAAGGTGCCAGCGGGGAAAAGTGATGCTGGTCCTCACTGCCTCCTGGAACCCCTTCAAATGCCCCAGACAATTTAGCCCTCTCTGCTTTCCTGAGGACTCTATCCTCAAAAGCACCTTTTTTCACTTTCGGCGCTCTCTGGAGCAAAAAAGACAAACGTCCAGCTTTTGCTGCCACAGCAAAGGTGCCAGCGGGGAAAAGTGATGCTGGTTCTCACTGCCTCCTGGAACCCCTTCAAATGCCCCAGACAATTTGGCCCTCTCTGCTTTCCTGAGGACTCTATCCTCAAAAGCACCTTTTTTCACTTTCGGCGCTGTCTGGAGCAAAAAAGACAAACGTCCAGCCTTTGCTTCCACAGCAAAGGTGCCAGCGGGGAAAAGTGATGCTGGTCCTCACTGCCTCCTGGAACCCCTTCAAATGCCCCAGACAATTTGGCCCTCTCTGCTTTCCTGAGGACTCTATCCTCAAAAGCACCTTTTTTCACTTTCGGCGCTCTCTGGAGCAAAAAAGACAAACGTCCAGCTTTTGCTGCCACAGCAAAGGTGCCAGCGGGGAAAAGTGATGCTGGTTCTCACTGCCTCCTGGAACCCCTTCAAATGCCCCAGACAATTTGGCCCTCTCTGCTTTCCTGAGGACTCTATCCTCAAAAGCACCTTTTTTCACTTTCGGCGCTCTCTGGAGCAAAAAAGACAAACGTCCAGCTTTTGCTGCCACAGCAAAGGTGCCAGCGGGGAAAAGTGATGCTGGTCCTCACTGCCTCCTGGAACCCCTTCAAATGCCCCAGACAATTTGGCCCTCTCTGCTTTCCTGAGGACTCTATCCTCAAAAGCACCTTTTTTCACTTTCGGCGCTCTCTGGAGCAAAAAAGACAAACGTCCAGCTTTTGCTGCCACAGCAAAAGTGCCAGCGGGGAAAAGTGATGCTGGTCCTCACTGCCTCCTGGAACCACTTCAATTGCCCCAGACAGTTTGTCCCTCTCTGCTTTCCTGAGGACTCTATCCTCAAAAGCACCTTTTTTCACTTTCGGCGCTCTCTGGAGCAAAAAAGACAAACGTCCAGCTTTTGCTGCCACAGCAAAAGTGCCAGCGGGGAAAAGTGATGCTGGTTCTAACTGCCTCCTGGAACCCCTTCAAATGCCCCAGACAATTTGGCCCTCTCTGCTTTCCTGAGGACTCTATCCTCAAAAGCACCTTTTTTCACTTTCGGCGCTCTCTGGAGCAAAAAAGACAAACGTCCAGCTTTTGCTGCCACAGCAAAGGTGCCAGCGGGGAAAAGTGATGCTGGTTCTCACTGCCTCCTGGAACTCCTTCAAATGCCCCAGACAATTTGGCCCTCTCTGCTTTCCTGAGGACTCTATCCTCAAAAGCACCTTTTTTCACTTTCGGCGCTCTCTGGAGCAAAAAAGACAAACGTCCAGCTTTTGCTGCCACAGCAAAGGTGCCAGCGGGGAAAAGTGATGTTGGTTCTCACTGCCTCCTGGAACCCCTTCAAATGCCCCAGACAATTTGGCCCTCTCTGCTTTCCTGAGGACTCTATCCTCAAAAGCACCTTTTTTCACTTTCGGCGCTCTCTGGAGCAAAAAAGACAAACGTCCAGCTTTTGCTGCCACAGCAAAAGTGCCAGTGGGGAATAGTGATGCTGGTTCTCACTGCCTCCTGGAACCCCTTCAAATGCCCCAGACAATTTGGCCCTCTCTGCTTTCCTGAGGACTCTATCCTCAAAAGCACCTTTTTTCACTTTCGGCGCTGTCTGGAGCAAAAAAGACAAACGTCCAGCTTTTGCTGCCACAGCAAAGGTGCCAGCGGGGAAAAGTGATGCTGGTTCTCACTGCCTCCTGGAACCCCTTCAAATGCCCCAGACAATTTGGCCCTCTCTGCTTTCCTGAGGACTCTATCCTCAAAACACCTTTTTTCACTTTCGGCGCTGTCTGGAGCAAAAAAGACAAACGTCCAGCTTTTGCTGCCACAGCAAAAGTGCCAGCAGGGAAAAGTGATGCTGGTCCTCACTGCCTCCTGGAACCCCTTCAAATGCCCCAGACAATTTGGCCCTCTCTGCTTTCCTGAGGACTCTATCCTCAAAAGCACCTTTTTTCACTTTCGGCGCTCTCTGGAGCAAAAAAGACAAACGTCCAGCTTTTGCTGCCACAGCAAAAGTGCCAGCGGGGAAAAGTGATGCTGGTCCTCACTGCCTCCTGGAACCCCTTCAAATGCCCCAGACAATTTGGCCCTCTCTGCTTTCCTGAGGACTCTATCCTCAAAAGCACCTTTTTTCACTTTCGGCGCTCTCTGGAGCAAAAAAGACAAACGTCCAGCTTTTGCTGCCACAGCAAAGGTGCCAGCGGGGAAAAGTGATGCTGGTTCTCACTGCCTCCTGGAACCCCTTCAAATGCCCCAGACAATTTGGCCCTCTCTGCTTTCCTGAGGACTCTATCCGCAAAAGCACCTTTTTTCACTTTCGGCGCTCTCTGGAGCAAAAAAGACAAACGTCCAGCTTTTGCTGCCACAGCAAAACTGCCAGCGGGGAAAAGTGATGCTGGTTCTCACTGCCTCCTGGAACCTCTTCAAATGCCCCAGACAATTTGGCCCTCTCTGCTTTCCTGAGGACTCTATCCTCAAAAGCACCTTTTTTCACTTTCGGCGCTCTCTGGAGCAAAAAAGACAAACGTCCAGCTTTTGCTGCCACAGCAAAGGTGCCAGCGGGGAAAAGTGATGCTGGTTCTCACTGCCTCCTGGAACTCCTTCAAATGCCCCAGACAATTTGGCCCTCTCTGCTTTCCTGAGGACTCTATCCTCAAAAGCACCTTTTTTCACTTTCGGCGCTCTCTGGAGCAAAAAAGACAAACGTCCAGCTTTTGCTGCCACAGCAAAAGTGCCAGCGGGGAATAGTGATGCTGGTTCTCACTGCCTCCTGGAACCCCTTCAAATGCCCCAGACAATTTGGCCCTCTCTGCTTTCCTGAGCACTCTATCCTCAAAAGCACCTTTTTTCACTTTCGGCGCTGTCTGGAGCAAAAAAGACAAACGTCCAGCTTTTGCTGCCACAGCAAAGGTGCCAGCGGGGAAAAGTGATGCTGGTTCTCACTGCCACCTGGAACCCCTTCAAATGCCCCAGACAATTTGGCCCTCTCTGCTTTCCTGAGGACTCTATCCTCAAAAGCACCTTTTTTCACTTTCGGCGCTCTCTGGAGCAAAAAAGACAAACGTCCAGCTTTTGCTGCCACATCAAAAGTGCCAGCGGGGAAATGTGATGCTGGTTCTCACTGCCTCCTGGAACCCCTTCAAATGCCCCAGACAATTTGGCCCTCTCTGCTTTCCTGAGGACTCTATCCTCAAAAGCACCTTTTTTCACTTTCGGCGCTCTCTGGAGCAAAAAAGACAAACGTCCAGCTTTTGCTGCCACAGCAAAAGTGCCAGTGGGGAAAAGTGATGCTGGTTCTCACTGCCTCCTGGAACCCCTTCAAATGCCCCAGACAATTTGGCCCTCTCTGCTTTCCTGAGGACTCTATCCTCAAAAGCACCTTTTTTCACTTTCGGCGCTGTCTGGAGCAAAAAAGACAAACGTCCAGCTTTTGCTGCCACAGCAAAGGTGCCAGCGGGGAAAAGTGATGCTGGTTCTCACTGCCTCCTGGAACTCCTTCAAATGCCCCAGACAATTTGGCCCTCTCTGCTTTCCTGAGGACTCTATCCTCAAAAGCACCTTTTTTCACTTTCGGCGCTCTCTGGAGCAAAAAAGACAAACGTCCAGCTTTTGCTGCCACAGCAAAGGTGCCAGCGGGGAAAAGTGATGCTGGTTCTCACTGCCTCCTGGAACCCCTTCAAATGCCCCAGACAATTTGGCCCTCTCTGCTTTCCTGAGGACTCTATCCTCAAAAGCACCTTTTTTCACTTTCGGCGCTCTCTGGAGCAAAAAAGACAAACGTCCAGCTTTTGCTGCCACAGCAAAGGTGCCAGCGGGGAAAAGTGATGCTGGTCCTCACTGCCTCCTGGAACCCCTTCAAATGCCCCAGACAATTTGGCACTCTCTGCTTTCCTGAGGACTCTATCCTCAAAAGCACCTTTTTTCACTTTCGGCGCTCTCTGGAGCAAAAAAGACAAACGTCCAGCTTTTGCTGCCACAGCAAAGGTGCCAGCGGGGAAAAGTGATGCTGGTTCTCACTGCCACCTGGAACCCCTTCAAATGCCCCAGACAATTTGGCCCTCTCTGCTTTCCTGAGGACTCTATCCTCAAAAGCACCTTTTTTCACTTTCGGCGCTGACTGGAGCAAAAAAGACAAACGTCCAGCCTTTGCTGCCACAGCAAAGGTGCCAGCGGGGAAAAGTGATGCTGGTTCTCACTGCCTCCTGGAACCCCTTCAAATGCCCCAGACAATTTGGCCCTCTCTGCTTTCCTGAGGACTCTATCCTCAAAAGCACCTTTTTTCACTTTCGGCGCTGTCTGGAGCAAAAAAGACAAACGTCCAGCTTTTGCTGCCACAGCAAAGGTGCCAGCGGGGAAAAGTGATGCTGGTTCTCACTGCCTCCTGGAACCCCTTCAAATGCCCCAGACAATTTGGCCCTCTCTGCTTTCCTGAGGACTCTATCCTCAAAAGCACCTTTTTTCACTTTCGGCGCTCTCTGGAGCAAAAAAGACAAACGTCCAGCTTTTGCTGCCACATCAAAAGTGCCAGCGGGGAAATGTGATGCTGGTTCTCACTGCCTCCTGGAACCCCTTCAAATGCCCCAGACAATTTGGCCCTCTCTGCTTTCCTGAGCACTCTATCCTCAAAAGCACCTTTTTTCACTTTCGGCGCTGTCTGGAGCAAAAAAGACAAACGTCCAGCTTTTGCTGCCACATCAAAAGTGCCAGCGGGGAAAAGTGATGCTGGTTCTCACTGCCTCCTGGAACCCCTTCAAATGCCCCAGACAATTTGGCCCTCTCTGCTTTCCTGAGGACTCTATCCTCAAAAGCACCTTTTTTCACTTTCGGCGCTGTCTGGAGCAAAAAAGACAAACGTCCAGCTTTTGCTGCCACAGCAAAGGTGCCAGCGGGGAAAAGTGATGCTGGTCCTCACTGCCTCCTGGAACCCCTTCAAATGCCCCAGACAATTTGGCCCTCTCTGCTTTCCTGAGGACTCTATCCTCAAAAGCACCTTTTTTCACTTTCGGCGCTCTCTGGAGCAAAAAAGACAAACGTCCAGCTTTTGCTGCCACAGCAAAAGTGCCAGCGGGGAAAAGTGATGCTGGTTCTCACTGCCTCCTGGAACCCCTTCAAATGCCCCAGACAATTTGGCCCTCTCTGCTTTCCTGAGGACTCTATCCTCAAAAGCACCTTTTTTCACTTTCGGCGCTCTCTGGAGCAAAAAAGACAAACGTCCAGCTTTTGCTGCCACAGCAAAGGTGCCAGCGGGGAAAAGTGATGCTGGTTCTCACTGCCTCCTGGAACCCCTTCAAATGCCCCAGTCAATTTGGCCCTCTCTGCTTTCCTGAGGACTCTATCCTCAAAAGCACCTTTTTTCACTTTCGGCGCTGTCTGGAGCAAAAAAGACAAACGTCCAGCTTTTGCTGCCACAGCAAAAGTGCCAGCGGGGAAAAGTGATGCTGGTTCTCACTGCCTCCTGGAACTCCTTCAAATGCCCCAGACAATTTGGCACTCTCTGCTTTCCTGAGGACTCTATCCTCAAAAGCACCTTTTTTCACTTTCGGCGCTCTCTGGAGCAAAAAAGACAAACGTCCAGCTTTTGCTGCCACAGCAAAGGTGCCAGCGGGGAAAAGTGATGCTGGTTCTCACTGCCACCTGGAACCCCTTCAAATGCCCCAGACAATTTGGCCCTCTCTGCTTTCCTGAGGACTCTATCCTCAAAAGCACCTTTTTTCACTTTCGGCGCTCTCTGGAGCAAAAAAGACAAACGTCCAGCTTTTGCTGCCACAGCAAAGGTGCCAGCGGGGAAAAGTGATGCTGGTTCTCACTGCCTCCTGGAACCCCTTCAAATGCCCCAGACAATTTGGCCCTCTCTGCTTTCCTGAGGACTCTATCCTCAAAAGCACCTTTTTTCACTTTCGGCGCTCTCTGGAGCAAAAAAGACAAACGTCCAGCTTTTGCTGCCACATCAAAAGTGCCAGCGGGGAAATGTGATGCTGGTTCTCACTGCCTCCTGGAACCCCTTCAAATGCCCCAGACAATTTGGCCCTCTCTGCTTTCCTGAGCACTCTATCCTCAAAAGCACCTTTTTTCAATTTCGGCGCTGTCTGGAGCAAAAAAGACAAACGTCCAGCTTTTGCTGCCACAGCAAAGGTGCCAGCGGGGAAAAGTGATGCTGGTTCTCACTGCCTCCTGGAACCCCTTCAAATGCCCCAGACAATTTGGCCCTCTCTGCTTTCCTGAGGACTCTATCCTCAAAAGCACCTTTTTTCACTTTCGGCGCTCTCTGGAGCAAAAAAGACAAACGTCCAGCTTTTGCTGCCACAGCAAAAGTGCCAGCAGGGAAAAGTGATGCTGGTTCTCACTGCCTCCTGGAACCCCTTCAAATGTTACAGACCATTTGGCCCTCTCTGCTTTCCTGAGCACTCTATCCTCAAAAGCACCTTTTTTCAATTTCGGCGCTGTCTGGAGCAAAAAAGACAAACGTCCAGCTTTTGCTGCCACAGCAAAGGTGCCAGCGGGGAAAAGTGATGCTGGTTCTCACTGCCTCCTGGAACCCCTTCAAATGCCCCAGACAATTTGGCCCTCTCTGCTTTCCTGAGGACTCTATCCTCAAAAGCACCTTTTTTCACTTTCGGCGCTGTCTGGAGCAAAAAAGACAAACGTCCAGCCTTTGCTTCCACAGCAAAGGTGCCAGCGGGGAAAAGTGATGCTGGTCCTCACTGCCTCCTGGAACCCCTTCAAATGCCCCAGACAATTTGGCCCTCTCTGCTTTCCTGAGGACTCTATCCTCAAAAGCACCTTTTTTCACTTTCGGCGCTCTCTGGAGCAAAAAAGACAAACGTCCAGCTTTTGCTGCCACAGCAAAGGTGCCAGCGGGGAAAAGTGATGCTGGTTCTCACTGCCTCCTGGAACCCCTTCAAATGCCCCAGACAATTTGGCCCTCTCTGCTTTCCTGAGCACTCTATCCTCAAAAGCACCTTTTTTCACTTTCGGCGCTCTCTGGAGCAAAAAAGACAAACGTCCAGCTTTTGCTGCCACAGCAAAGGTGCCAGCGGGGAAAAGTGATGCTGGTCCTCACTGCCTCCTGTAACCCCTTCAAATGCCCCAGACAATTTGGCCCTCTCTGCTTTCCTGAGGACTCTATCCTCAAAAGCACCTTTTTTCACTTTCGGCGCTCTCTGGAGCAAAAAAGACAAACGTCCAGCTTTTGCTGCCACAGCAAAAGTGCCAGCGGGGAAAAGTGATGCTGGTCCTCACTGCCTCCTGGAACCACTTCAATTGCCCCAGACAATTTGGCCCTCTCTGCTTTCCTGAGGACTCTATCCTCAAAAGCACCTTTTTTCACTTTCGGCGCTCTCTGGAGCAAAAAAGACAAACGTCCAGCTTTTGCTGCCACAGCAAAAGTGCCAGCAGGGAAAAGTGATGCTGGTTCTCACTGCCTCCTGGAACCCCTTCAAATGCCCCAGACAATTTGGCCCTCTCTGCTTTCCTGAGGACTCTATCCTCAAAAGCACCTTTTTTCACTTTCGGCGCTCTCTGGAGCAAAAAAGACAAACATCCAGCTTTTGCTGCCACAGCAAAGGTGCCAGCGGGGAAAAGTGATGCTGGTTCTCACTGCCTCCTGGAACTCCTTCAAATGCCCCAGACAATTTGGCCCTCTCTGCTTTCCTGAGGACTCTATCCTCAAAAGCACCCTTTTTCACTTTCGGCGCTCTCTGGAGCAAAAAAGACAAACGTCCAGCTTTTGCTGCCACAGCAAAGGTGCCAGCGGGGAAAAGTGATGCTGGTTCTCACTGCCTCCTGGAAGCCCTTCAAATGCCCCAGACAATTTGGCCCTCTCTGCTTTCCTGAGGACTCTATCCTCAAAAGCACCTTTTTTCACTTTCGGCGCTCTCTGGAGCAAAAAAGACAAACGTCCAGCTTTTGCTGCCACAGCAAAGGTGCCAGCGGGGAAAAGTGATGCTGGTCCTCACTGCCTCCTGGAACCCCTTCAAATGCCCCAGACAATTTGGCCCTCTCTGCTTTCCTGAGGACTCTATCCTCAAAAGCACCTTTTTTCACTTTCGGCGCTCTCTGGAGCAAAAAAGACAAACGTCCAGCTTTTGCTGCCACAGCAAAAGTGCCAGCGGGGAATAGTGATGCTGGTTCTCACTGCCTCCTGGAACCCCTTCAAATGCCCCAGACAATTTGGCCCTCTCTGCTTTCCTGAGCACTCTATCCTCAAAAGCACCTTTTTTCAATTTCGGCGCTGTCTGGAGCAAAAAAGACAAACGTCCAGCTTTTGCTGCCACAGCAAAGGTGCCAGCGGGGAAAAGTGATGCTGGTTCTCACTGCCTCCTGGAACCCCTTCAAATGCCCCAGACAATTTGGCCCTCTCTGCTTTCCTGAGGACTCTATCCTCAAAAGCACCTTTTTTCACTTTCGGCGCTCTCTGGAGCAAAAAAGACAAACATCCAGCTTTTGCTGCCACAGCAAAGGTGCCAGCGGGGAAAAGTGATGCTGGTTCTCACTGCCTCCTGGAACTCCTTCAAATGCCCCAGACAATTTGGCCCTCTCTGCTTTCCTGAGGACTCTATCCTCAAAAGCACCCTTTTTCACTTTCGGCGCTCTCTGGAGCAAAAAAGACAAACGTCCAGCTTTTGCTGCCACAGCAAAGGTGCCAGCGGGGAAAAGTGATGCTGGTTCTCACTGCCTCCTGGAACCCCTTCAAATGCCCCAGACAATTTGGCCCTCTCTGCTTTCCTGAGGACTCTATCCTCAAAAGCACCTTTTTTCACTTTCGGCGCTCTCTGGAGCAAAAAAGACAAACGTCCAGCTTTTGCTGCCACAGCAAAGGTGCCAGCGGGGAAAAGTGATGCTGGTTCTCACTGCCTCCTGGAACCCCTTCAAATGCCCCAGACAATTTGGCCCTCTCTGCTTTCCTGAGGACTCCATCCTCAAAAACACCTTTTTTCACTTTCGGCGCTCTCTGGACCAAAAAAGACAAACGTCCAGCTTTTGCTGCCACAGCAAAAGTGCCAGCGGGGAAAAGTGATGCTGGTCCTCACTGCCTCCTGGAACCCCTTCAAATGCCCCAGACAATTTGGCCCTCTCTGCTTTCCTGAGGACTCTATCCTCAAAAGCACCTTTTTTCACTTTCGGCGCTCTCTGGAGCAAAAAAGACAAACGTCCAGCTTTTGCTGCCACAGCAAAGGTGCCAGCGGGGAAAAGTGATGCTGGTTCTCACTGCCTCCTGGAACCCCTTCAAATGCCCCAGACAATTTGGCCCTCTCTGCTTTCCTGAGGACTCTATCCTCAAAAACACCTTTTTTCACTTTCGGCGCTCTCTGGACCAAAAAAGACAAACGTCCAGCTTTTGCTGCCACAGCAAAAGTGCCAGCGGGGAAAAGTGATGCTGGTCCTCACTGCCTCCTGGAACCCCTTCAAATGCCCCAGACAATTTGGCCCTCTCTGCTTTCCTGAGGACTCTATCCTCAAAAGCACCTTTTTTCACTTTCGGCGCTCTCTGGAGCAAAAAAGACAAACGTCCAGCTTTTGCTGCCACAGCAAAAGTGCCAGCGGGGAATAGTGATGCTGGTTCTCACTGCCTCCTGGAACCCCTTCAAATGCCCCAGACAATTTGGCCCTCTCTGCTTTCCTGAGCACTCTATCCTCAAAAGCACCTTTTTTCAATTTCGGCGCTGTCTGGAGCAAAAAAGACAAACGTCCAGCTTTTGCTGCCACAGCAAAGGTGCCAGCGGGGAAAAGTGATGCTGGTTCTCACTGCCTCCTGGAACCCCTTCAAATGCCCCAGACAATTTGGCCCTCTCTGCTTTCCTGAGGACTCTATCCTCAAAAGCACCTTTTTTCACTTTCAGCGCTCTCTGGAGCAAAAAAGACAAACATCCAGCTTTTGCTGCCACAGCAAAGGTGCCAGCGGGGAAAAGTGATGCTGGTTCTCACTGCCTCCTGGAACTCCTTCAAATGCCCCAGACAATTTGGCCCTCTCTGCTTTCCTGAGGACTCTATCCTCAAAAGCACCCTTTTTCACTTTCGGCGCTCTCTGGAGCAAAAAAGACAAACGTCCAGCTTTTGCTGCCACAGCAAAGGTGCCAGCGGGGAAAAGTGATGCTGGTTCTCACTGCCTCCTGGAACCCCTTCAAATGCCCCAGACAATTTGGCCCTCTCTGCTTTCCTGAGGACTCTATCCTCAAAAGCACCTTTTTTCACTTTCGGCGCTCTCTGGAGCAAAAAAGACAAACGTCCAGCTTTTGCTGCCACAGCAAAGGTGCCAGCGGGGAAAAGTGATGCTGGTTCTCACTGCCTCCTGGAACCCCTTCAAATGCCCCAGACAATTTGGCCCTCTCTGCTTTCCTGAGGACTCCATCCTCAAAAACACCTTTTTTCACTTTCGGCGCTCTCTGGACCAAAAAAGACAAACGTCCAGCTTTTGCTGCCACAGCAAAAGTGCCAGCGGGGAAAAGTGATGCTGGTCCTCACTGCCTCCTGGAACCCCTTCAAATGCCCCAGACAATTTGGCCCTCTCTGCTTTCCTGAGGACTCTATCCTCAAAAGCACCTTTTTTCACTTTCGGCGCTCTCTGGAGCAAAAAAGACAAACGTCCAGCTTTTGCTGCCACAGCAAAAGTGCCAGCGGGGAATAGTGATGCTGGTTCTCACTGCCTCCTGGAACCCCTTCAAATGCCCCAGACAATTTGGCCCTCTCTGCTTTCCTGAGCACTCTATCCTCAAAAGCACCTTTTTTCAATTTCGGCGCTGTCTGGAGCAAAAAAGAAAAACGTCCAGCTTTTGCTGCCACAGCAAAGGTGCCAGCGGGGAAAAGTGATGCTGGTTCTCACTGCCTCCTGGAACCCCTTCAAATGCCCCAGACAATTTGGCCCTCTCTGCTTTCCTGAGGACTCTATCCTCAAAAGCACCTTTTTTCACTTTCGGCGCTCTCTGGAGCAAAAAAGACAAACGTCCAGCTTTTGCTGCCACATCAAAAGTGCCAGCGGGGAAATGTGATGCTGGTTCTCACTGCCTCCTGGAACCCCTTCAAATGCCCCAGACAATTTGGCCCTCTCTGCTTTCCTGAGCACTCTATCCTCAAAAGCACCTTTTTTCAATTTCGGCGCTCTCTAGAGCAAAAAAGAAAAAACGTCCAGCTTTTGCTGCCACAGCAAAGGTGCCAGCGGGGAAAAGTGATGCTGGTTCTCACTGCCTCCTGGAACCCCTTCAAATGCCCCAGACAATTTGGCCCTCTCTGCTTTCCTGAGCACTCTATCCTCAAAAGCACCTTTTTTCACTTTCGGCGCTGTCTGGAGCAAAAAAGACAACCTTCCGCCTTTGCTTCCACAGCAAATGTGCCAGCGGGGAAAAGTGATGCTGGTTCTCACTGCCTCCTGGAACCCCTTCAAATGCCCCAGAGAATTTGGCCCTCTCTGCTTTCCTGAGGACTCTATCCTCAAAAGCACCTTTTTTCACTTTCGGCGCTCTCTGGAGCAAAAAAGACAAACGTCCAGCTTTTGCTGCCACAGCAAAGGTGCCAGCGGGGAAAAGTGATGCTGGTCCTCACTGCCTCCTGTAACCCCTTCAAATGCCCCAGACAATTTGGCCCTCTCTGCTTTCCTGAGGACTCTATCCTCAAAAGCACCTTTTTTCACTTTCGGCGCTCTCTGGAGCAAAAAAGACAAACGTCCAGCTTTTGCTGCCACAGCAAAAGTGCCAGCGGGGAAAAGTGATGCTGGTCCTCACTGCCTCCTGGAACCACTTCAATTGCCCCAGACAATTTGGCCCTCTCTGCTTTCCTGAGGACTCTATCCTCAAAAGCACCTTTTTTCACTTTCGGCGCTCTCTGGAGCAAAAAAGACAAACGTCCAGCTTTTGCTGCCACAGCAAAAGTGCCAGCAGGGAAAAGTGATGCTGGTTCTCACTGCCTCCTGGAACCCCTTCAAATGCCCCAGACAATTTGGCCCTCTCTGCTTTCCTGAGGACTCTATCCTCAAAAGCACCTTTTTTCACTTTCGGCGCTCTCTGGAGCAAAAAAGACAAACATCCAGCTTTTGCTGCCACAGCAAAGGTGCCAGCGGGGAAAAGTGATGCTGGTTCTCACTGCCTCCTGGAACTCCTTCAAATGCCCCAGACAATTTGGCCCTCTCTGCTTTCCTGAGGACTCTATCCTCAAAAGCACCCTTTTTCACTTTCGGCGCTCTCTGGAGCAAAAAAGACAAACGTCCAGCTTTTGCTGCCACAGCAAAGGTGCCAGCGGGGAAAAGTGATGCTGGTTCTCACTGCCTCCTGGAACCCCTTCAAATGCCCCAGACAATTTGGCCCTCTCTGCTTTCCTGAGGACTCTATCCTCAAAAGCACCTTTTTTCACTTTCGGCGCTCTCTGGAGCAAAAAAGACAAACGTCCAGCTTTTGCTGCCACAGCAAAGGTGCCAGCGGGGAAAAGTGATGCTGGTTCTCACTGCCTCCTGGAACCCCTTCAAATGCCCCAGACAATTTGGCCCTCTCTGCTTTCCTGAGGACTCTATCCTCAAAAACACCTTTTTTCACTTTCGGCGCTCTCTGGACCAAAAAAGACAAACGTCCAGCTTTTGCTGCCACAGCAAAAGTGCCAGCGGGGAAAAGTGATGCTGGTCCTCACTGCCTCCTGGAACCCCTTCAAATGCCCCAGACAATTTGGCCCTCTCTGCTTTCCTGAGGACTCTATCCTCAAAAGCACCTTTTTTCACTTTCGGCGCTCTCTGGAGCAAAAAAGACAAACGTCCAGCCTTTGCTTCCACAGCAAAGGTGCCAGCGGGGAAAAGTGATGCTGGTCCTCACTGCCTCCTGGAACCCCTTCAAATGCCCCAGACAATTTGGCCCTCTCTGCTTTCCTGAGGACTCTATCCGCAAAAGCACCTTTTTTCACTTTCGGCGCTGTCTGGACCAAAAAAGACAAACGTCCAGCTTTTGCTGCCACAGCAAAAGTGCCAGCGGGGAAAAGTGATGCTGGTTCTCACTGCCTCCTGGAACCCCTTCAAATGCCCCAGACAATTTGGCCCTCTCTGCTTTCCTGAGGACTCTATCCGCAAAAGCACCTTTTTTCACTTTCGGCGCTGTCTGAACCAAAAAAGACAAACGTCCAGCTTTTGCTGCCACAGCAAAAGTGCCAGCGGGGAAAAGTGATGCTGGTTCTCACTGCCTCCTGGAACCCCTTCAAATGCCCCAGACAATTTGGCCCTCTCTGCTTTCCTGAGGACTCTATCCTCAAAAGCACCTTTTTTCACTTTCGGCGCTGTCTGGAGCAAAAAAGACAAACGTCCAGCTTTTGCTGCCACAGCAAAGGTGCCAGCGGGGAAAAGTGATGCTGGTCCTCACTGCCTCCTGGAACCCCTTCAAATGCCCCAGACAATTTGGCCCTCTCTGCTTTCCTGAGGACTCTATCCTCAAAAGCACCTTTTTTCACTTTCGTCGCACTCTGGAGCAAAAAAGACAAACGTCCAGCTTTTGCTGCCACAGCAAAAGTGCCAGCGGGGAAAAGTGATGCTGGTTCTCACTGCCTCCTGGAACCACTTCAAATGCCCCAGTCAATTTGGCCCTCTCTGCTTTCCTGAGGACTCTATCCTCAAAAGCACCTTTTTTCACTTTCGGCGCTGTCTGGAGCAAAAAAGACAAACGTCCAGCTTTTGCTGCCACAGCAAAGGTGCCAGCGGGGAAAAGTGATGCTGGTTCTCACTGCCTCCTGGAACTCCTTCAAATGCCCCAGACAATTTGGCCCTCTCTGCTTTCCTGAGGACTCTATCCTCAAAAGCACCTTTTTTCACTTTCGGCGCTGTCTGGAGCAAAAAAGACGAACGTCCAGCTTTTGCTGCCACAGCAAAGGTGCCAGCGGGGAAAAGTGATGCTGGTTCTCACTGCCACCTGGAACCCCTTCAAATGCCCCAGACAATTTGGCCCTCTCTGCTTTCCTGAGGACTCTATCCTCAAAAGCACCTTTTTTCACTTTCGGCGCTGTCTGGAGCAAAAAAGACAAACGTCCAGCTTTTGCTGCCACAGCAAAGGTGCCAGTGGGGAAAAGTGATGCTGGTTCTCACTGCCTCCTGGAACCCCTTCAAATGCTCCAGACAATTTGGCCCTCTCTGCTTTCCTGAGGACTTTATCCTCAAAAGCACCTTTTTTCACTTTCGGCGCTCTCTGGAGCAAAAAAGACAAACGTCCAGCTTTTGCTGCCACAGCAAAAGTGCCAGCGGGGAATAGTGATGCTGGTTCTCACTGCCTCCTGGAACCCCTTCAAATGCCCCAGACAATTTGGCCCTCTCTGCTTTCCTGAGCACTCTATCCTCAAAAGCACTTTTTTTCAATTTCGGCGCTGTCTGGAGCAAAAAAGACAAACGTCCAGCTTTTGCTGCCACAGCAAAGGTGCCAGCGGGGAAAAGTGATGCTGGTTCTCACTGCCTCCTGGAACCCCTTCAAATGCCCCAGACAATTTGGCCCTCTCTGCTTTCCTGAGGACTCTATCCTCAAAAGCACCTTTTTTCACTTTCGGCGCTCTCTGGAGCAAAAAAGACAAACGTCCAGCTTTTGCTGCCACAGCAAAAGTGCCAGCGGGGAAATGTGATGCTGGTTCTCACTGCCTCCTGGAACCCCTTCAAATGCCCCAGACAATTTGGCCCTCTCTGCTTTCCTGAGGACTCTATCCTCAAAAGCACGTTTTTTCACTTTCGGCGCTGTCTGGAGCAAAAAAGACAAACGTCCAGCTTTTCCTGCCACAGCAAAGGTGCCAGCGGGGAAAAGTGATGCTGGTTCTCACTGCCTCCTGGAACCCCTTCAAATGCCCCAGACAATTTGGCCCTCTCTGCTTTCCTGAGGACTCTATCCTCAAAAGCACCTTTTTTCACTTTCGGCGCTGTCTGGAGCAAAAAAGACAAACGTCCAGCTTTTGCTGCCACAGCAAAGGTGCCAGCGGGGAAAAGTGATGCTGGTTCTCACTGCCTCCTGGAACCCCTTCAAATGCCCCAGACAATTTGGCCCTCTCTGCTTTCCTGAGGACTCTATCCTCAAAAGCACCTTTTTTCACTTTCGGCGCTCTCTGGAGCAAAAAAGACAAACGTCCAGATTTGCTGCCACAGCAAAAGTGCCAGCGGGGAATAGTGATGCTGGTTCTCACTGCCTCCTGGAACCCCTTCAAATGCCCCAGACAATTTGGCCCTCTCTGCTTTCCTGAGCACTCTATCCTCAAAAGCACCTTTTTTCAATTTCGGCGCTGTCTGGAGCAAAAAAGACAAACGTCCAGCTTTTGCTGCCACAGCAAAGGTGCCAGCGGGGAAAAGTGATGCTGGTTCTCACTGCCTCCTGGAACCCCTTCAAATGCCCCAGACAATTTGGCCCTCTCTGCTTTCCTGAGGACTCTATCCTCAAAAGCACCTTTTTTCACTTTCGGCGCTCTCTGGAGCAAAAAAGACAAACGTCCAGCTTTTGCTGCCACAGCAAAAGTGCCAGCGGGGAAAAGTGATGCTGGTTCTCACTGCCTCCTGGAACCCCTTCAAATGCCCCAGACAATTTGGCCCTCTCTGCTTTCCTGAGCACTCTATCCTCAAAAGCACCTTTTTTCAATTTCGGCGCTGTCTGGAGCAAAAAAGACAAACGTCCAGCTTTTGCTGCCACAGCAAAGGTGCCAGCGGGGAAAAGTGATGCTGGTTCTCACTGCCTCCTGGAACCCCTTCAAATGCCCCAGACAATTTGGCCCTCTCTGCTTTCCTGAGGACTCTATCCTCAAAAGCACCTTTTTTCACTTTCGGCGCTGTCTGGAGCAAAAAAGACAAACGTCCAGCTTTTGCTGCCACAGCAAAGGTGCCAGCGGGGAAAAGTGATGCTGGTCCTCACTGCCTCCTGGAACCCCTTCAAATGCCCCAGACAATTTGGCCCTCTCTGCTTTCCTGAGGACTCTATCCTCAAAAGCACCTTTTTTCACTTTCGTCACTCTCTGGAGCAAAAAAGACAAACGTCCAGCTTTTGCTGCCACAGCAAAAGTGCCAGCGGGGAAAAGTGATGCTGGTTCTCACTGCCTCCTGGAACCCCTTCAAATGCCCCAGACAATTTGGCCCTCTCTGCTTTCCTGAGGACTCTATCCTCAAAAGCACCTTTTTTCACTTTCGTCGCTGTCTGGAGCAAAAAAGACAAACGTCCAGCTTTTGCTGCCACAGCAAAAGTGCCAGCGGGGAAAAGTGATGCTGGTCCTCACTGCCTCCTGGAACCCCTTCAAATGCCCCAGACAATTTGGCCCTCTCTGCTTTCCTGAGGACTCTATCCTCAAAAGCACCTTTTTTCACTTTCGGCGCTCTCTGGAGCAAAAAAGACAAACGTCCAGCTTTTGCTGCCACAGCAAAAGTGCCAGCGGGGAAAAGTGATGCTGGTCCTCACTGCCTCCTGGAACCCCTTCAAATGCCCCAGACAATTTGGCCCTCTCTGCTTTCCTGAGGACTCTATCCGCAAAAGCACCTTTTTTCACTTTCGGCGCTCTCTGGAGCAAAAAAGACAAACGTCCAGCTTTTGCTGCCACAGCAAAAGTGCCAGCGGGGAAAAGTGATGCTGGTCCTCACTGCCTCCTGGAACCCCTTCAAATGCCCCAGACAATTTGGCCCTCTCTGCTTTCCTGAGGACTCTATCCTCAAAAGCACCTTTTTTCACTTTCGGCGCTCTCTGGAGCAAAAAAGACAAACGTCCAGCTTTTGCTGCCACAGCAAAAGTGCCAGCGGGGAAAAGTGATGCTGGTCCTCACTGCCTCCTGGAACCCCTTCAAATGCCCCAGTCAATTTGGCCCTCTCTGCTTTCCTGAGGACTCTATCCGCAAAAGCACCTTTTTTTCACTTTCGGCGCTCTCTGGAGCAAAAAAAATAAAAGTCCAGCTTTTGCTGCCACAGCAAAAGTGCCAGCGGGGAAAAGTGATGCTGGTTCTCACTGCCTCCTGGAACCCCTTCAAATGCCCCAGACAATTTGGCCCTCTCTGCTTTCCTGAGGACTCTATCCTCAAAAGCACCTTTTTTCACTTTCGGCGCTCTCTGGAGCAAAAAAGACAAACGTCCAGCTTTTGCTGCCACAGCAAAGGTGCCAGCGGGGAAAAGTGATGCTGGTTCTCACTGCCTCCTGGAACCCCTTCAAATGCCCCAGACAATTTGGCCCTCTCTGCTTTCCTGAGGACTCTATCCTCAAAAGCACCTTTTTTCACTTTCGGCGCTCTCTGGAGCAAAAAAGACAAACGTCCAGCCTTTGCTTCCACAGCAAAGGTGCCAGCGGGGAAAAGTGATGCTGGTCCTCACTGCCTCCTGGAACCCCTTCAAATGCCCCAGACAATTTGGCCCTCTCTGCTTTCCTGCGGACTCTATCCTCAAAAGCACCTTTTTTCACTTTCGGCGCTCTGTGGAGCAAAAAAGACAAACGTCCAGCTTTTGCTGCCACAGCAAAGGTGCCAGCGGGGAAAAGTGATGCTGGTTCTCACTGCCTCCTGGAACCCCTTCAAATGCCCCAGACAATTTGGCCCTCTCTGCTTTCCTGAGGACTCTATCCTCAAAAGCACCTTTTTTCACTTTCGGCGCTGTCTGGAGCAAAAAAGACAAACGTCCAGCTTTTGCTGCCACAGCAAAAGTGCCAGCGGGGAAAAGTGATGCTGGTCCTCACTGCCTCCTGGAACCCCTTCAAATGCCCCAGACAATTTGGCCCTCTCTGCTTTCCTGAGGACTCTATCCTCAAAAGCACCCTTTTTCACTTTCGGCGCTCTCTGGAGCAAAAAAGACAAACGTCCAGCTTTTGCTGCCACAGCAAAGGTGCCAGCGGGGAAAAGTGATGCTGGTTCTCACTGCCTCCTGGAACCCCTTCAAATGCCCCAGACAATTTGGCCCTCTCTGCTTTCCTGAGGACTCTATCCTCAAAAGCACCCTTTTTCACTTTCGGCGCTCTCTGGAGCAAAAAAGACAAACGTCCAGCTTTTGCTGCCACAGCAAAGGTGCCAGCGGGGAAAAGTGATGCTGGTTCTCACTGCCTCCTGGAACCCCTTCAAATGCCCCAGACAATTTGGCCCTCTCTGCTTTCCTGAGGACTCTATCCTCAAAAGCACCTTTTTTCACTTTCGGCGCTCTCTGGAGCAAAAAAGACAAACGTCCAGCTTTTGCTGCCACAGCAAAGGTGCCAGCGGGGAAAAGTGATGCTGGTTCTCACTGCCTCCTGGAACCCCTTCAAATGCCCCAGACAATTTGGCCCTCTCTGCTTTCCTGAGGACTCTATCCTCAAAAACACCTTTTTTCACTTTCGGCGCTCTCTGGACCAAAAAAGACAAACGTCCAGCTTTTGCTGCCACAGCAAAAGTGCCAGCGGGGAAAAGTGATGCTGGTCCTCACTGCCTCCTGGAACCCCTTCAAATGCCCCAGACAATTTGGCCCTCTCTGCTTTCCTGAGGACTCTATCCTCAAAAGCACCTTTTTTCACTTTCGGCGCTCTCTGGAGCAAAAAAGACAAACGTCCAGCCTTTGCTTCCACAGCAAAGGTGCCAGCGGGGAAAAGTGATGCTGGTCCTCACTGCCTCCTGGAACCCCTTCAAATGCCCCAGACAATTTGGCCCTCTCTGCTTTCCTGAGGACTCTATCCGCAAAAGCACCTTTTTTCACTTTCGGCGCTGTCTGAACCAAAAAAGACAAACGTCCAGCTTTTGCTGCCACAGCAAAAGTGCCAGCGGGGAAAAGTGATGCTGGTTCTCACTGCCTCCTGGAACCCCTTCAAATGCCCCAGACAATTTGGCCCTCTCTGCTTTCCTGAGGACTCTATCCTCAAAAGCACCTTTTTTCACTTTCGGCGCTGTCTGGAGCAAAAAAGACAAACGTCCAGCTTTTGCTGCCACAGCAAAGGTGCCAGCGGGGAAAAGTGATGCTGGTCCTCACTGCCTCCTGGAACCCCTTCAAATGCCCCAGACAATTTGGCCCTCTCTGCTTTCCTGAGGACTCTATCCTCAAAAGCACCTTTTTTCACTTTCGTCGCACTCTGGAGCAAAAAAGACAAACGTCCAGCTTTTGCTGCCACAGCAGAAGTGCCAGCGGGGAAAAGTGATGCTGGTTCTCACTGCCTCCTGGAACCACTTCAAATGCCCCAGTCAATTTGGCCCTCTCTGCTTTCCTGAGGACTCTATCCTCAAAAGCACCTTTTTTCACTTTCGGCGCTGTCTGGAGCAAAAAAGACAAACGTCCAGCTTTTGCTGCCACAGCAAAGGTGCCAGCGGGGAAAAGTGATGCTGGTTCTCACTGCCTCCTGGAACTCCTTCAAATGCCCCAGACAATTTGGCCCTCTCTGCTTTCCTGAGGACTCTATCCTCAAAAGCACCTTTTTTCACTTTCGGCGCTGTCTGGAGCAAAAAAGACAAACGTCCAGCTTTTGCTGCCACAGCAAAGGTGCCAGCGGGGAAAAGTGATGCTGGTTCTCACTGCCACCTGGAACCCCTTCAAATGCCCCAGACAATTTGGCCCTCTCTGCTTTCCTGAGGACTCTATCCTCAAAAGCACCTTTTTTCACTTTCGGCGCTGTCTGGAGCAAAAAAGACAAACGTCCAGCTTTTGCTGCCACAGCAAAGGTGCCAGTGGGGAAAAGTGATGCTGGTTCTCACTGCCTCCTGGAACCCCTTCAAATGCTCCAGACAATTTGGCCCTCTCTGCTTTCCTGAGGACTTTATCCTCAAAAGCACCTTTTTTCACTTTCGGCGCTCTCTGGAGCAAAAAAGACAAACGTCCAGCTTTTGCTGCCACAGCAAAAGTGCCAGCGGGGAATCGTGATGCTGGTTCTCACTGCCTCCTGGAACCCCTTCAAATGCCCCAGACAATTTGGCCCTCTCTGCTTTCCTGAGCACTCTATCCTCAAAAGCACTTTTTTTCAATTTCGGCGCTGTCTGGAGCAAAAAAGACAAACGTCCAGCTTTTGCTGCCACAGCAAAGGTGCCAGCGAGGAAAAGTGATGCTGGTTCTCACTGCCTCCTGGAACCCCTTCAAATGCCCCAGACAATTTGGCCCTCTCTGCTTTCCTGAGGACTCTATCCTCAAAAGCACGTTTTTTCACTTTCGGCGCTGTCTGGAGCAAAAAAGACAAACGTCCAGCTTTTGCTGCCACAGCAAAAGTGCCAGCGGGGAAATGTGATGCTGGTTCTCACTGCCTCCTGGAACCCCTTCAAATGCCCCAGACAATTTGGCCCTCTCTGCTTTCCTGAGGACTCTATCCTCAAAAGCACGTTTTTTCACTTTCGGCGCTGTCTGGAGCAAAAAAGACAAACGTCCAGCTTTTCCTGCCACAGCAAAGGTGCCAGCGGGGAAAAGTGATGCTGGTTCTCACTGCCTCCTGGAACCCCTTCAAATGCCCCAGACAATTTGGCCCTCTCTGCTTTCCTGAGGACTCTATCCTCAAAAGCACCTTTTTTCACTTTCGGCGCTGTCTGGAGCAAAAAAGACAAACGTCCAGCTTTTGCTGCCACAGCAAAGGTGCCAGCGGGGAAAAGTGATGCTGGTTCTCACTGCCTCCTGGAACCCCTTCAAATGCCCCAGACAATTTGGCCCTCTCTGCTTTCCTGAGGACTCTATCCTCAAAAGCACCTTTTTTCACTTTCGGCGCTCTCTGGAGCAAAAAAGACAAACGTCCAGATTTGCTGCCACAGCAAAAGTGCCAGCGGGGAATAGTGATGCTGGTTCTCACTGCCTCCTGGAACCCCTTCAAATGCCCCAGACAATTTGGCCCTCTCTGCTTTCCTGAGCACTCTATCCTCAAAAGCACCTTTTTTCAATTTCGGCGCTGTCTGGAGCAAAAAAGACAAACGTCCAGCTTTTGCTGCCACAGCAAAGGTGCCAGCGGGGAAAAGTGATGCTGGTTCTCACTGCCTCCTGGAACCCCTTCAAATGCCCCAGACAATTTGGCCCTCTCTGCTTTCCTGAGGACTCTATCCTCAAAAGCACCTTTTTTCACTTTCGGCGCTCTCTGGAGCAAAAAAGACAAACGTCCAGCTTTTGCTGCCACAGCAAAAGTGCCAGCGGGGAAAAGTGATGCTGGTTCTCACTGCCTCCTGGAACCCCTTCAAATGCCCCAGACAATTTGGCCCTCTCTGCTTTCCTGAGCACTCTATCCTCAAAAGCACCTTTTTTCAATTTCGGCGCTGTCTGGAGCAAAAAAGACAAACGTCCAGCTTTTGCTGCCACAGCAAAGGTGCCAGCGGGGAAAAGTGATGCTGGTTCTCACTGCCTCCTGGAACCCCTTCAAATGCCCCAGACAATTTGGCCCTCTCTGCTTTCCTGAGGACTCTATCCTCAAAAGCACCTTTTTTCACTTTCGGCGCTCTCTGGAGCAAAAAAGACAAACGTCCAGCTTTTGCTGCCACAGCAAAAGTGCCAGCGGGGAAAAGTGATGCTGGTCCTCACTGCCTCCTGGAACCCCTTCAAATGCCCCAGACAATTTGGCCCTCTCTGCTTTCCTGAGGACTCTATCCTCAAAAGCACCTTTTTTCACTTTCGGCGCTCTCTGGAGCAAAAAAGACAAACGTCCAGCTTTTGCTGCCACAGCAAAAGTGCCAGCGGGGAAAAGTGATGCTGGTCCTCACTGCCTCCTGGAACCCCTTCAAATGCCCCAGACAATTTGGCCCTCTCTGCTTTCCTGAGGACTCTATCCTCAAAAGCACCTTTTTTCACTTTCGGCGCTCTCTGGAGCAAAAAAGACAAACGTCCAGCTTTTGCTGCCACAGCAAAAGTGCCAGCGGGGAAAAGTGATGCTGGTCCTCACTGCCTCCTGGAACCCCTTCAAATGCCCCAGACAATTTGGCCCTCTCTGCTTTCCTGAGGACTCTATCCTCAAAAGCACCTTTTTTCACTTTCGGCGCTCTCTGGAGCAAAAAAGACAAACGTCCAGCTTTTGCTGCCACAGCAAAAGTGCCAGCGGGGAAAAGTGATGCTGGTCCTCACTGCCTCCTGGAACCCCTTCAAATGCCCCAGTCAATTTGGCCCTCTCTGCTTTCCTGAGGACTCTATCCGCAAAAGCACCTTTTTTTCACTTTCGGCGCTCTCTGGAGCAAAAAAAATAAAAGTCCAGCTTTTGCTGCCACAGCAAAAGTGCCAGCGGGGAAAAGTGATGCTGGTTCTCACTGCCTCCTGGAACCCCTTCAAATGCCCCAGACAATTTGGCCCTCTCTGCTTTCCTGAGGACTCTATCCTCAAAAGCACCTTTTTTCACTTTCGGCGCTCTCTGGAGCAAAAAAGACAAACGTCCAGCTTTTGCTGCCACAGCAAAGGTGCCAGCGGGGAAAAGTGATGCTGGTTCTCACTGCCTCCTGGAACCCCTTCAAATGCCCCAGACAATTTGGCCCTCTCTGCTTTCCTGAGGACTCTATCCTCAAAAGCACCTTTTTTCACTTTCGGCGCTCTCTGGAGCAAAAAAGACAAACGTCCAGCCTTTGCTTCCACAGCAAAGGTGCCAGCGGGGAAAAGTGATGCTGGTCCTCACTGCCTCCTGGAACCCCTTCAAATGCCCCAGACAATTTGGCCCTCTCTGCTTTCCTGCGGACTCTATCCTCAAAAGCACCTTTTTTCACTTTCGGCGCTCTGTGGAGCAAAAAAGACAAACGTCCAGCTTTTGCTGCCACAGCAAAGGTGCCAGCGGGGAAAAGTGATGCTGGTTCTCACTGCCTCCTGGAACCCCTTCAAATGCCCCAGACAATTTGGCCCTCTCTGCTTTCCTGAGGACTCTATCCTCAAAAGCACCTTTTTTCACTTTCGGCGCTGTCTGGAGCAAAAAAGACAAACGTCCAGCTTTTGCTGCCACAGCAAAAGTGCCAGCGGGGAAAAGTGATGCTGGTCCTCACTGCCTCCTGGAACCCCTTCAAATGCCCCAGACAATTTGGCCCTCTCTGCTTTCCTGAGGACTCTATCCTCAAAAGCACCTTTTTTCACTTTCAGCGCTCTCTGGAGCAAAAAAGACAAACGTCCAGCTTTTGCTGCCACAGCAAAAGTGCCAGCGGGGAAAAGTGATGCTGGTCCTCACTGCCTCCTGGAACCACTTCAAATGCCCCAGACAATTTGGCCCTCTCTGCTTTCCTGAGGACTCTATCCTCAAAAGCACCTTTTTTCACTTTCGGCGCTGTCTGGACGAAAAAAGAGAAACGTCCAGCTTTTGCTGCCACAGCAAAAATGCCAGCGGGGAAAAGTGATGCTGGTTCTCACTGCCTCCTGGAACCCCTTCAAATGCCCCAGACAATTTGGCCCTCTCTGCTTTCCTGAGGACTCTATCCTCAAAAGCACCTTTTTTCACTTTCGGCGCTCTCTGGACCAAAAAAGACAAACGTCCAGCTTTTGCTGCCACAGCAAAGGTGCCAGCGGGGAAAAGTGATGCTGGTTCTAACTGCCTCCTGGAACCCCTTCAAATGCCCCAGACAATTTGGCCCTCTCTGCTTTCCTGAGGACTCTATCCTCAAAAGCACCTTTTTTCACTTTCGGCGCTCTCTGGAGCAAAAAAGACAAACGTCCAGCTTTTGCTGCCACAGCAAAAGTGCCAGCGGGGAAAAGTGATGCTGGTTCTCACTGCCTCCTGGAACCCCTTCAAATGCCCCAGACAATTTGGCCCTCTCTGCTTTCCTGAGGACTCTCTCCTCAAGAGCACCTTTTTTCACTTTCGGCGCTCTCTGGAGCAAAAAAGACAAAACGTCCAGCCTTTGCTTCCACAGCAAAGGTGCCAGCGGGGAAAAGTGATGCTGGTCCTCACTGCCTCCTGGAACCCCTTCAAATGCCCCAGACAATTTGGCCCTCTCTGCTTTCCTGCGGACTCTATCCTCAAAAGCACCTTTTTTCACTTTCGGCGCTGTCTGGAGCAAAAAAGACAAACGTCCAGCTTTTGCTGCCACAGCAAAGGTGCCAGCGGGGAAAAGTGATGCTGGTTCTCACTGCCTCCTGGAACCCCTTCAAATGCCCCAGACAATTTGGCCCTCTCTGCTTTCCTGAGCACTCTATCCTCAAAAGCACCTTTTTCAATTTCGGCGCTGTCTGGAGCAAAAAAGACAAACGTCCAGCTTTTGCTGCCACAGAAAAAGTGCCAGCGGGGAAAAGTGATGCTGGTCCTCACTGCCTCCTGGAACCCCTTCAAATGCCCCAGACAATTTGGCCCTCTCTGCTTTCCTGAGGACTCTATCCTCAAAAGCACCTTTTTTCACTTTCGGCGCTGTCTGGACCAAAAAAGACAAACGTCCAGCTTTTGCTGCCACAGCAAAGGTGCCAGCGGGGAAAAGTGATGCTGGTTCTCACTGCCTCCTGGAACCCCTTCAAATGCCCCAGACAATTTGGCCCTCTCTGCTTTCCTGAGGACTCTATCCTCAAAAGCACCTTTTTTCACTTTCGGCGGTCTCTGGAGCAAAAAAGACAAACATCCAGCTTTTGCTGCCACAGCAAAGGTGCCAGCGGGGAAAAGTGATGCTGGTTCTCACTGCCTCCTGGAACTCCTTCAAATGCCCCAGACAATTTGGCCCTCTCTGCTTTCCTGAGGACTCTATCCTCAAAAGCACCTTTTTTCACTTTCGGCGCTCTCTGGAGCAAAAAAGACAAACGTCCAGCTTTTGCTGCCACAGCAAAGGTGCCAGCGGGGAAAAGTGATGCTGGTTCTCACTGCCACCTGGAACCCCTTCAAATGCCCCAGACAATTTGGCCCTCTCTGCTTTCCTGAGGACTCTATCCTCAAAAGCACCTTTTTCACTTTCGGCGCTCTCTGGAGCAAAAAAGACAAACGTCCAGCTTTTGCTGCCACAGCAAAGGTGCCAGCGGGGAAAAGTGATGCTGGTTCTCACTGCCTCCTGGAACCCCTTCAAATGCCCCAGACAATTTGGCCCTCTCTGCTTTCCTGAGGACTCTATCCTCAAAAGCACGTTTTTCACTTTCGGCGCTCTCTGGAGCAAAAAAGACAAACGTCCAGCTTTTGCTGCCACAGCAAAGGTGCCAGCGGGGAAAAGTGATGCTGGTTCTCACTGCCTCCTGGAACCCCTTCAAATGCCCAGACAATTTGGCCCTCTCTGCTTTCCTGAGGACTCTATCCTCAAAAGCACCTTTTTTCACTTTCGGCGCTCTCTGGAGCAAAAAAGACAAACGTCCAGCTTTGCTGCCACAGCAAAAGTGCCAGCGGGGAAAAGTGATGCTGGTTCTCACTGCCTCCTGGAACCCCTTCAAATGCCCCAGACAATTTGGCCCTCTCTGCTTTCCTGAGGACTCTATCCTCAAAAGCACCTTTTTTCACTTTCGGCGCTCTCTGGAGCAAAAAGACAAACGTCCAGCTTTTGCTGCCACAGCAAAAGTGCCAGCGGGGAAAAGTGATGCTGGTCCTCACTGCTTCCTGGAACCCCTTCAAATGCCCCAGACAATTTGGCCCTCTCTGCTTTCCTGAGGACTCTATCCTCAAAAGCACCTTTTTTCACTTTTGGCGCTGTCTGGAGCAAAAAAGACAAACGTCCAGCTTTTGCTGCCACAGCAAAAGTGCCAGCGGGGAAAAGTGATGCTGGTCCTCACTGCCTCCTGGAACCACTTCAAATGCCCCAGATAATTTGGCCCTCTCTGCTTTCCTGAGGACTCTATCCTCAAAAGCACCTTTTTTCACTTTCGGCGCTCTCTGGACCAAAAAAGACAAACGTCCAGCTTTTGCTGCCACAGCAAAAGTGCCAGCGGGGAAAAGTGATGCTGGTTCTCACTGCCTCCTGGAACCCTTCAAATGCCCCAGACAATTTGGCCCTCTCTGCTTTCCTGAGGACTCTATCCTCAAAAGCACCTTTTTTCACTTTCGGCGCTCTCTGGAGCAAAAAAGACAAACATCCAGCTTTTGCTGCCACAGCAAAAGTGCCAGCGGGGAAAAGTGATGCTGGTTCTCACTGCCTCCTGGAACTCCTTCAAATGCCCCAGACAATTTGGCCCTCTCTGCTTTCCTGAGGACTCTATCCTCAAAAGCACCTTTTTTCACTTTCGGCGCTCTCTGGAGCAAAAAAGACAAACGTCCAGCTTTTGCTGCCACAGCAAAGGTGCCAGCGGGGAAAGTGATGCTGGTTCTCACTGCCACCTGGAACCCCTTCAAATGCCCCAGACAATTTGGCCCTCTCTGCTTTCCTGAGGACTCTATCCTCAAAAGCACCTTTTTTCACTTTCGGCGCTCTCTGGAGCAAAAAAGACAAACGTCCAGCTTTTGCTGCCACAGCAAAGGTGCCAGCGGGGAAAAGTGATGCTGGTTCTCACTGCCTCCTGGAACCCCTTCAAATGCCCCAGACAATTTGGCCCTCTCTGCTTTCCTGAGGACTCTATCCTCAAAGCACCTTTTTTCACTTTCGGCGCTCTCTGGAGCAAAAAAGACAAACGTCCAGCTTTTGCTGCCACAGCAAAGGTGCCAGCGGGGAAAAGTGATGCTGGTTCTCACTGCCTCCTGGAACCCCTTCAAATGCCCCAGACAATTTGGCCCTCTCTGCTTTCCTGAGGACTCTATCCTCAAAAGCACCTTTTTTCACTTTCGGCGCTCTCTTAAGCAAAAAGACAAACGTCCAGCTTTTGCTGCCACAGCAAAAGTGCCTGCGGGGAAAAGTGATGCTGGTTCTCACTGCCTCCTGGAACCCCTTCAAATGCCCCAGACAATTTGGCCCTCTCTGCTTTCCTGAGGACTCTATCCTCAAAAGCACCTTTTTTCACTTTCGGCGCTCTCTGGAGCAAAAAAGACAAACGTCCAGCTTTTGCTGCCACAGCAAAGGTGCCAGCGGGGAAAAGTGATGCTGGTCCTCACTGCCTCCTGGAACCCCTTCAAATGCCCCAGACAATTTGGCCCTCTCTGCTTTCCTGAGGACTCTATCCTCAAAAGAACCTTTTTTCAATTTCGGCGCTCTCTGGAGCAAAAAACCAAACGTCCAGCTTTGCTGCCACAGCAAAAGTGCCAGCGGGGAAAAGTGATGCTGGTTCTCACTGCCTCCTGGAACCCCTTTAAATGCCCCAGACAATTTGGCCCTCTCTGCTTTCCTGAGGACTCTATCCTCAAAAGCACCTTTTTTCACTTTCGGCGCTGTCTGGAGCAAAAAACAAACGTCCAGCTTTTGCTGCCACAGCAAAAGTGCCAGCGGGGAAATTGATGCTGGTCCTCACTGCCTCCTGGAACCCCTTCAAATGCCCCAGACAATTTGGCCCTCTCTGCTTTCCTGAGGACTCTATCCTCAAAAGCACCTTTTTTTCACTTTCGGCGCTCTCTGGAGCAAAAAAGACAATCGTCCAGCCTTTGCTTCCACAGCAAAGGTGCCAGCGGGGAAAAGTGATGCTGGTCCTCACTGCCTCCTGGAACCCCTTCAAATGCCCCAGACAATTTGGCCCTCTCTGCTTTCCTGAGGACTCTATCCGCAAAAGCACCTTTTTTCACTTTCGGCGCTCTCTGGAGCAAAAAAGACAAACGTCCAGCTTTTGCTGCCACAGCAAAGTGCCAGCGGGGAAAAGTGATGCTGGTTCTCACTGCCTCCTGGAACCCCTTCAAATGCCCCAGACAATTTGGCCCTCTCTGCTTTCCTGAGGACTCTATCCTCAAAAGCACCTTTTTTCACGTTCGGCGCTCTCTGGAGCAAAAAAGAAAAACGTCCAGCTTTTGCTGCCACAGCAAAGGTGCCAGCGGGGAAAAGTGATGCTGGTCCTCACTGCCTCCTGGAACCCCTTCAAATGCCCCAGACAATTTGGCCCTCTCTGCTTTCCTGAGGACTCTATCCTCAAAACCACCTTTTTTCACTTTCGGCGCTCTCTGGAGCAAAAAAGACAAACGTCCAGCTTTTGCTGCCACAGCAAAGTGCCAGCGGGGAAAAGTGATGCTGGTTCTCACTGCCTCCTGGAACCCCTTCAAATGCCCCAGACAATTTGGCCCTCTCTGCTTTCCTGAGGACTCTATCCTCAAAAGCACCTTTTTTCACTTTCGGTGCTCTCTGGAGCAAAAAAAGACAAACGTCCAGCTTTTGCTGCCACAGCAAAGGTGCCAGCGGGGAAAAGTGATGATGGTCCTCACTGCCTCCTGGAACCCCTTCAAATGCCCCAGACAATTTGGCCCTCTCTGCTTTCCTGAGGACTTTATCCTCAAAAGCACCTTTTTTCACTTTCGGCGCTCTCTGGAGCAAAAAAGACAAACGTCTAGCTTTTGCTGCCACAACAAAGGTGCCAGCGGGGAAAAGTGATGCTGGTTCTCACTGCCTCCTGGAACCCCTTCAAATGCCCCAGACAATTTGGCCCTCTCTGCTTTCCTGAGGACTCTATCCTCAAAAGCACCTTTTTTCCCTTTCGGCGCTCTCTGGAGCAAAAAAGACAAACGTCCAGCTTTTGCTGCCACAGCAAAGGTGCCAGCGGGAAAAGTGATGCTGGTTCTCACTGCCTCCTGGAACCCCTTCAAATGCCCCAGACAATTTGGCCCCTCTCTGCTTTCCTGAGGACTCTATCCTCAAAAGCACCTTTTTTCACTTTCGGCGCTCTCTGGAGCAAAAAAGACAAACGTCCAGCTTTTGCTGCCACAGCAAAGTGCCAGCGGGGAAAAGTGATGCTGGTTCTCACTGCCTCCTGGAACCCCTTCAAATGCCCCAGACAATTTGGCCCTCTCTGCTTTCCTGAGGACTCTATCCTCAAAAGCACCTTTTTTCACTTTCGGCGCTCTCTGGAGCAAAAAAGACAAACGTCCAGCTTTTGCTGCCACAGCAAAAGTGCCAGCGGGGAAAGTGATGCTGGTCCTCACTGCTCCTGGAACCATACTCGTGCTGCATGCCCCAGACAATTTGGCCCTCTCTGCTTCCTGAGGACTCTATCCTCAAAGCACCTTTTTCACTTTCGGCGCTCTCTGGAGCAAAAAAGACAAACGTCCAGCTTTGCCTGCCACAGGCAAAAGTGGCCAGAGCGGGGAAAAGTTGCATGCCTGCGTACCTTAAAGCTGCTTTCCTGGAACCA
>NW_028128359.1:0-73324 GCF_965231255.1 Vanellus vanellus
GCCGACTCTAGCCTCAAAAGCACCTTTTTTCATTTTTGGCGCCCTCCGCAGCAAAAAAGACAAACGTCCAGCTTTTGCTGCCACAGCAAAGGGGCCAGCGGGGGAAAAGTTCACGCTGGTCCTCACTGCCTCCTGGAACCCCTTCGAATGCCCCACACAATTTGGCCCTCTCTGCTTTCCTGCCAACTCTAGCCTCAAAAGCACCTTTTATCACTTTTCGCGCCCTCCGCAGCAAAAAAGACAAACGTCCAGCTTTGCTGCCACAGCAAAGGTGCCAGCGGGGAAAAGTCATGCTGGTCCTCACTGCCTCCTGGAACCCCTTCAAATGCCCCACACAATTTGGCCCTCTCTGCTTTCCTGCCGACTCTATCCTCAAAAGCACCTTTTTTCACTTTCGGCGCCCTCCGCAGCAAAAAAGACAAACGTCCAGCTTTTGCTGCCACAGCAAAGGGGGCCAGCGGGGAAAAGTCATGCTGGTCCTCACTGCCTCCTGGAACCCCTTCAAATGCCCACACAATTTCGCCCTCTCTGCTTTCCTGCCCACTCTATCCTCAAAAGCACCTTTTTTCACTTTTGGCGCCCTCCGCAGCAAAAAAGACAAAGGTCCAGCTTTTGCTGCCACAGCAAAGGGGCCAGCGGTGAAAAGTCATGCTGGTCCTCACTGCCTCCTGGAACCCCTTCAAATGCCCCACACAATTTGGCCCTCTCTGCTTTCCTGCCCACTCTATCCTCAAAAGCACCTTTTTTCACTTTTGGCGCCCTCCGCAGCAAAAAAGACAAACGTCCAGCTTTTGCTGCCACAGCAAAGGGGCCAGCGGGGAAAAGTCATGCTGGTCCTCACTGCCTCCTGGAACCCCTTCAAATGCCCCACACAATTTGGCCCTCTCTGCTTTCCTGCCGACTCTAGCCTCAAAGCACCTTTTTTCACTTTTGGCGCCCTCCGCAGCAAAAAAGACAAACGTCCAGCTTTTGCTGCCACAGCAAAGGTGCCAGCGGGGAAAAGTCACGCTGGTCCTCACTGCCTCCTGGAACCCCTTCAAATGCCCCACACAATTTGGCCCTCTCTGCTTTCCTGCCGACTCTATCCTCAAAAGCATTTTTTTCACTTTTGGCGCCCTCCGCAGCAAAAAAGACAAACGTCCAGCTTTTGCTGCCACAGCAAAGGTGCCAGCGGGGAAAAGTCACGCTGGTCCTCACTGCCTCCTGGAACCCCTTCAAATGCCCCACACAATTTGGCCCTCTCTGCTTTCCTGCCGACTCTATCCTCAAAAGCACCATTTTTCAATTTGGCGCCCTCCGCAGCAAAAAAGACAAACGTCCAGCTTTTGCTGCCACAGCAAAGGTGCCAGCGGGGAAAAGTCATGCTGGTCCTCACTGCCTCCTGGAACCCCTTCAAATGCCCCACACAATTTGGCCCTCTCTGCTTTCCTGCCGACTCTATCCTCAAAGCACCTTTTTTCACTTCGGCGCCCTCCGCAGCAAAAAAGACAAACGTCCAGCTTTTGCTGCCACAGCAAAGGGGCCAGCGGGGAAAAGTCATGCTGGTCCTCACTGCCTCCTGGAACCCCTTCAAATGCCCCCACAATTTGGCCCTCTCTGCTATCCTGCCGACTTTAGCCTCAAAAGCACCTTTTTTCACTTTTGGCGCCATCCGCAGCAAAAAAGACAAACGTCCAGCTTTTGCTGCCACAGCAAAGGGGCCAGCGGGGAAAAGTCATGCTGGTCCTCACTGCCTCCTGGAACCCCTTCAAATGCCCCACACAATTTGGCCCTCTCTGCTTTCCTGCCGACTCTATCCTCAAAAGCACCTTTTTTCAATTTTGGCGCCCTCCGCAGCAAAAAAGACAAACGTCCAGCTTTTGCTGCCACAGCAAAGGGGCCAGCGGGGAAAACTCATGCTGGTCCTCACTGCCTCCTGGAACCCCTTCAAATGCCCCACACAATTTGCCCCTCTCTGCTTTCTTGCCGACTCTAGCCTCAAAAGCACCTTTTTTCATTTTTGGCGCCCTCCGCAGCAAAAAAGACAAACGTCCAGCTTTTGCTGCCACAGCAAAGGGGCCAGCGGGGAAAAGTCACGCTGGTCCTCACTGCCTCCTGGAACCCCTTCGAATGCCCCACACAATTTGGCCCTCTCTGCTTTCCTGCCAACTCTAGCCTCAAAAGCACCTTTTATCACTTTTCGCGCCCTCCGCAGCAAAAAAGACAAACGTCCAGCTTTTGCTGCCACAGCAAAGGTGCCAGCGGGGAAAAGTCATGCTGGTCCTCACTGCCTCCTGGAACCCCTTCAAATGCCCCACACAATTTGGCTCTTACTGCTTTCCTGCCGACTCTATCCTCAAAAGCACCTTTTTTCACTTTTGGTGCACGCCGCAGCAAAAAAGACAAACGTCCAGCTTTTGCTGCCACAGCAAAGGGGCCAGCGGGGAAAAGTCATGCTGGTCCTCACTGCCTCCTGGAACCCCTTCAAATGCCCCACACAATTTCGCCCTCTCTGCTTTCCTGCCCACTCTATCCTCAAAAGCACCTTTTTTCACTTTTGGCGCCCTCCGCAGCAAAAAAGACAAACGTCCAGCTTTTGCTGCCACAGCAAAGGGGCCAGCGGGGAAAAGTCATGCTGGTCCTCACTGCCTCCTGGAACCCCTTCAAATGCCCCACACAATTTGGCCCTCTCTGCTTTCCTGCCGACTCTAGCCTCAAAAGCACCTTTTTTCACTTTTGGCGCCCTCCGCAGCAAAAAAGACAAACGTCCAGCTTTTGCTGCCACAGCAAAGGTGCCAGCGGGGAAAAGTCACGCTGGTCCTCACTGCCTCCTGGAACCCCTTCAAATGCCACACACAATTTGGCCCTCTTTGCTTTCCTGCCGACTCTATCCTCAAAAGCACCTTTTTTTAATTTTGGCGCCCTCCGCAGCAAAAAAGACAAACGTCCAGCTTTTGCTGCCACAGCAAAGGGGCCAGCGGGGAAAAGTCATGCTGGTCCTCACTGCCTCCTGGAACTCCTTCAAATGCCCCACACAATTTGGCCCTCTCTGCTTTCCTGCCCACTCTATCCTCAAAAGCACCTTTTTGCACTTTTGGCGCCCTCCGCAGCAAAAAAGACAAACGTCCAGCTTTTGCTGCCACAGCAAAGGTGCCAGCGGGGAAAAGTCATGCTGGTCCTCACTGCCTCCTGGAACCCCTTCAAATGCCCCACACAATTTGGCCCTCTCTGCTTTCCTGCCCACTCTATCCTCAAAAGCACCTTTTTTCACTTTTGGCGCCCTCCGCAGCAAAAAAGACAAACGTCCAGCTTTTGCTGCCACAGCAAAGGTGCCAGCGGGGAAAAGTCATGCTGGTCCTCACTGCCTCCTGGAACCCCTTCAATTGCCCCACACAATTTGGCCCTCTCTGCTTTCCTGCCCACTCTATCCTCAAAAGCACCTTTTTTCACTTTTGGCGCCCTCCGCAGCAAAAAAGACAAACGTCCAGCTTTTGCTGCCACAGCAAAGCTGCCAGCGGGGAAAAGTCACGCTGGTCCTCACTGCCTCCTGGAACCCCTTCAAATGCCCCACACAATTTGGCCCTCTCTGCTTTCCTGCCGACTCTATCCTCAAAAGCACCTTTTTTCAATTTTTGCGCCCTCCGCAGCAAAAAGACAAACGTCCAGCTTTTGCTGCCACAGCAAAGGTGCCAGCGGGGAAAAGTCATGCTGGTCCTCACTGCCTCCTGGAACCCCTTCAAATGCCCCACACAATTTGGCCCTCTCTGCTTTCCTGCCGACTCTATCCTCAAAAGCACCTTTTTTCACTTTCGGCGCCCTCCGGAGCAAAAAAGACAAACGTCCAGCTTTTGCTGCCACAGCAAAGGTGCCAGCGGGGAAAAGTCATGCTGGTCCTCACTGCCTCCTGGAACCCCTTCAAATGCCCCACACAATTTGGCCCTCTCTGCTTTCCTGCCGACTCTAGCCTCAAAAGCACCTTTTTTCACTTTTGGCGCCCTCCGCAGCAAAAAAGACAAACGTCCAGCTTTTGCTGCCACAGCAAAGGTGCCAGCGGGGAAAAGGTCATGCTGGTCCTCACTGCCTCCTGGAACCCCTTCAAATGCCCCACACAATTTGGCCCTCTCTGCTTTCCTGCCGACTCTATCCTCAAAAGCACCTTTTTTCAATTTTGGCGCCCTCCGCAGCAACAAAGACAAACGTCCAGCTTTTGCTGCCACAGCAAAGGGGCCAGCGGGGAAAAGTCATGCTGGTCCTCACTGCCTCCTGGAACCCCTTCAAATGCCCCACACAATTTGGCCCTCTCTGCTTTCCTGCCCACTCTAGCCTCAAAAGCACCTTTTTTCACTTTTGGCGCCCTCCGCAGCAAAAAAGACAAACGTCCAGCTTTTGCTGCCACAGCAAAGGTGCCAGCGGGGAAAAGTCACGCTGGTCCTCACTGCCTCCTGGAACCCCTTCAAATGCCCCACACAATTTGGCCCTCTTTGCTTTCCTGCCGACTCTATCCTCAAAAGCACCTTTTTTCAATTTTGGCGCCCTCCGCAGCAACAAAGACAAACGTCCAGCTTTTGCTGCCACAGCAAAGGGGCCAGCGGGGAAAAGTCATGCTGGTCCTCACTGCCTCCTGGAACTCCTTCAAATGCCCCACACAATTTGGCCCTCTCTGCTTTCCTGCCCACTCTATCCTCAAAAGCACCTTTTTGCACTTTTGGCGCCCTCCGCAGCAAAAAAGACAAACGTCCAGCTTTTGCTGCCACAGCAAAGGGGCCAGCGGGGAAAAGTCATGCTGGTCCTCACTGCCTCCTGGAACCCCTTCAAATGCCCCACACAATTTAGCCCTCTCTGCTTTCCTGCCGACTCTATCCTCAAAAGCACCTTTTTTCACTTTTGGCGCCCTCCGCAGCAAAAAAGACAAACGTCCAGCTTTTGCTGCCACAGCAAAGGGGCCAGCGGGGAAAACTCATGCTGGTCCTCACTGCCTCCTGGAACCCCTTCAAATGCCCCACACAATTTGGCCCTCTCTGCTTTCCTGCCCACTCTATCCTCAAAAGCACCTTTTTTCACTTTTGGCGCCCTCCGCAGCAAAAAAGACAAACGTCCAGCTTTGCTGCCACAGCAAAGCTGCCAGCGGGGAAAAGTCACGCTGGTCCTCACTGCCTCCTGGAACCCCTTCAAATGCCCCACACAATTTGGCCCTCTCTGCTTTCCTGCCGACTCTATCCTCAAAAGCACCATTTTTCAATTTTTGCGCCCTCCGCAGCAAAAAAGACAAACGTCCAGCTTTTGCTGCCACAGCAAAGGTGCCAGCGGGGAAAAGTCATGCTGGTCCTCACTGCCTCCTGGAACCCCTTCAAATGCCCCACACAATTTGGCCCTCTCTGCTTTCCTGCCGACTCTATCCTCAAAGCACCTTTTTTCACTTTTGGCGCCCTCCGCAGCAAAAAAGACAAACGTCCAGCTTTTGCTGCCACAGCAAAGGTGCCAGCGGGGAAAAGTCATGCTGGTCCTCACTGCCTCCTGGAACCCCTTCAAATGCCCCACACAATTTGGCCCTCTCTGCTTTCCTGCCGACTCTAGCCTCAAAAGCACCTTTTTTCACTTTTGGCGCCCTCCGCAGCAAAAAAGACAAACGTCCAGCTTTTGCTGCCACAGCAAAGGTGCCAGCGGGGAAAAGTCATGCTGGTCCTCACTGCCTCCTGGAACCCCTTCAAATGCCCCACACAATTTGGCCCTCTCTGCTTTCCTGCCGACTCTATCCTCAAAAGCACCTTTTTTTCAATTTTGGCGCCCTCCGCAGCAACAAAGACAAACGTCCAGCTTTTGCTGCCACAGCAAAGGGGCCAGCGGGGAAAAGTCATGCTGGTCCTCACTGCCTCCTGGAACCCCTTCAATGCCCCACACAATTTGGCCCTCTCTGCTTTCCTGCCGACTCTAGCCTCAAAAGCACCTTTTTTCACTTTTGGCGCCCTCCGCAGCAAAAAAGACAAACGTCCAGCTTTTGCTGCCACAGCAAAGGTGCCAGCGGGGAAAAGTCACGCTGGTCCTCACTGCCTCCTGGAACCCCTTCAAATGCCCCACACATGTTGGCCCTCTTTGCTTTCCTGCCGACTCTATCCTCAAAAGCACCTTTTTTCAATTTTGGCGCCCTCCGCAGCAACAAAGACAAACGTCCAGCTTTTGCTGCCACAGCAAAGGGGCCAGCGGGGAAAAGTCATGCTGGTCCTCACTGCCTCCTGGAACTCCTTCAAATGCCCCACACAATTTGGCCCTCTCTGCTTTCCTGCCCACTCTATCCTCAAAAGCACCTTTTTGCACTTTTGGCGCCCTCCGCAGCAAAAAAGACAAACGTCCAGCTTTTGCTGCCACAGCAAAGGTGCCAGCGGGGAAAAGTCATGCTGGTCCTCACTGCCTCCTGGAACCCCTTCAAATGCCCCACACAATTTATCCCTCTCTGCTTTCTTGCCGACTCTATCCTCAAAAGCACCTTTTTTCACTTTTGGCGCCCTCTGCAGCAAAAAAGACAAACGTCCAGCTTTTGCTGCCACAGCAAAGGTGCCAGCGGGGAAAAGTCACGCTGGTCCTCACTGCCTCCTGGAACCCCTTCAAATGCCCCACACAATTTGGCCCTCTCTGCTTTCCTGCCGACTCTATCCTCAAAAGCACCATTTTTCAATTTTGGCGCCCTCCGCAGCAAAAAAGACAAACGTCCAGCTTTTGCTGCCACAGCAAAGGTGCCAGCGGGGAAAAGTCATGCTGGTCCTCACTGCCTCCTGGAACCCCTTCAAATGCCCCACACAATTTGGCCCTCTCTGCTTTCCTGCCCACTCTATCCTCAAAAGCACCTTTTTTTCAATTTTGGAGCCCTCCGCAGCAAAAAAGACAAACGTCCAGCTTTTGCTGCCACAGCAAAGGGGCCAGCGGGGAAAAGTCATGCTGGTCCTCACTGCCTCCTGGAACCCCTTCAAATGCCCCACACAATTTGGCCCTCTCTGCTTTCCTGCCAACTCTAGCCTCAAAAGCACCTTTTTTCACTTTGGCGCCCTCCGCAGCAAAAAAGACAAACGTCCAGCTTTTGCTGCCACAGCAAAGGTGCCAGCGGGGAAAAGTCACGCTGGTCCTCACTGCCTCCTGGAACCCCTTCAAATGCCCCACACAATTTGGCCCTCTTTGCTTTCCTGCCGACTCTATCCTCAAAAGCATCTTTTTTCACTTTTGGCGCCCTCCGCAGCAACAAAGACAAACGTCCAGCTTTTGCTGCCACAGCAAAGGGGCCAGCGGGGAAAAGTCATGCTGGTCCTCACTGCCTCCTGGAACTCCTTCAAATGCCCCACACAATTTGGCCCTCTCTGCTTTCCTGCCCACTCTATCCTCAAAAGCACCTTTTTGCACTTTTGGCGCCCTCCGCAGCAAAAAAGACAAACGTCCAGCTTTTGCTGCCACAGCAAAGGTGCCAGGGGGAAAAGTCATGCTGGTCCTCACTGCCTCCTGGAACCCCTTCAAATGCCCCACACAATTTAGCCCTCTCTGCTTTCCTGCCGACTCTATCCTCAAAAGCACCTTTTTCACTTTTGGCGCCCTCCGCAGCAAAAAAGACAAACGTCCAGCTTTTGCTGCCACAGCAAAGGGGCCAGCGGGGAAAAGTCATGCTGGTCCTCACTGCCTCCTGGAACCCCTTCAATTGCCCCACACAATTTGGCCCTCTCTGCTTTCCTGCCCACTCTATCCTCAAAAGCACCTTTTTTCACTTTTGGCGCCCTCCGCAGCAAAAAAGACAAACGTCCAGCTTTTGCTGCCACAGCAAAGCTGCCAGCGGGGAAAAGTCACGCTGGTCCTCACTGCCTCCTGGAACCCCTTCAAATGCCCCACACAATTTGGCCCTCTCTGCTTTCCTGCCGACTCTATCCTCAAAAGCACCATTTTTCAATTTTTGCGCCCTCCGCAGCAAAAAAGACAAACGTCCAGCTTTTGCTGCCACAGCAAAGGTGCCAGCGGGGAAAAGTCATGCTGGTCCTCACTGCCTCCTGGAACCCCTTCAAATGCCCCACACAATTTGGCCCTCTCTGCTTTCCTGCCGACTCTATCCTCAAAAGCACCTTTTTTCACTTTCGGCGCCCTCCGGAGCAAAAAAGACAAACGTCCAGCTTTTGCTGCCACAGCAAAGGTGCCAGCGGGGAAAAGTCATGCTGGTCCTCACTGCCTCCTGGAACCCCTTCAAATGCCCCACACAATTTGGCCCTCTCTGCTTTCCTGCCGACTCTAGCCTCAAAAGCACCTTTTTTCACTTTTGGCGCCCTCCGCAGCAAAAAAGACAAACGTCCAGCTTTTGCTGCCACAGCAAAGGTGCCAGCGGGGAAAAGTCATGCTGGTCCTCACTGCCTCCTGGAACCCCTTCAAATGCCCCACACAATTTGGCCCTCTCTGCTTTCCTGCCGACTCTATCCTCAAAAGCACCTTTTTTCAATTTTGGCGCCCTCCGCAGCAACAAAGACAAACGTCCAGCTTTTGCTGCCACAGCAAAGGGGCCAGCGGGGAAAAGTCATGCTGGTCCTCACTGCCTCCTGGAACCCCTTCAAATGCCCCACACAATTTGGCCCTCTCTGCTTTCCTGCCGACTCTAGCCTCAAAAGCACCTTTTTTTACTTTTGGCGCCCTCCGCAGCAAAAAAGACAAACGTCCAGCTTTTGCTGCCACAGCAAAGGTGCCAGCGGGGAAAAGTCACGCTGGTCCTCACTGCCTCCTGGAACCCCTTCAAATGCCCCACACAATTTGGCCCTCTCTGCTTTCCTGCCCACTCTATCCTCCAAAGCACCTTTTTGCACTTTTGGCGCCCTCCGCAGCAAAAAAGACAAACGTCCAGCTTTTGCTGCCACAGCAAAGGTGCCAGCGGGGAAAAGTCATGCTGGTCCTCACTGCCTCCTGGAACCCCTTCGAATGCCCCACACAATTTGGCCCTCTCTGCTTTCCTGCCGACTCTATCCTCAAAAGCACCTTTTTTCACTTTTGGCGCCCTCCGCAGCAAAAAAGACAAAGGTCCAGCTTTTGCTGCCACAGCAAAGGGGCCAGCGGGGAAAAGTCATGCTGGTCCTCACTGCCTCCTGGAACCCCTTCAAATGCCCCACACAATTTGGCCCTCTCTGCTTTCCTGCCCACTCTATCCTCAAAAGCACCTTTTTGCACTTTTGGCGCCCTCCGCAGCAAAAAAGACAAACGTCCAGCTTTTGCTGCCACAGCAAAGGGGCCAGCGGGGAAAAGTCATGCTGGTCCTCACTGCCTCCTGGAACCCCTTCGAATGCCCCACACAATTTGGCCCTCTCTGCTTTCCTGCCGACTCTATCCTCAAAAGCACCTTTTTTCACTTTTGGCTCCCTGCGCAGCAAAAAAGACAAACGTCCAGCTTTTGCTGCCACAGCAAAGGGGCCAGCGGGGAAAAGTCATGCTGGTCCTCACTGCTCCTGGAACCCCTTCGAATGCCCCACACAATTTCGCCCTCTCTGCTTTCCTGCCGACTCTATCCTCAAAAGCACCTTTTTTCCCTTTTGGCGCCCTGCGCAGCAAAAAAGACAAACGTCCAGCTTTTGCTGCCACAGCAAAGCTGCCAGCGGGAAAAAGTCATGCTGGTCCTCACTGCCTCCTGGAACCCCTTCAAATGCCCCACTCAATTTGGCCCTCTCTGCTTTCCTGCCCACTCTATCCTCCAAAGCACCTTTTTGCACTTTTGGCGCCCTCCGCAGCAAAAAAGACAAACGTCCAGCTTTTGCTGCCACAGCAAAGGTGCCAGCGGGGAAAAGTCATGCTGGTCCTCATTGCCTCCTGGAACCCCTTCAAATGCCCCACACAATTTGGCCCTCTCTGCTTTCCTGCCGACTCTATCCTCAAAAGCACCTTTTTTCACTTTTGGCGCCCTCCGCAGCAAAAAAGACAAACGTCCAGCTTTTGCTGCCACAGCAAAGGGGCCAGCGGGGAAAAGTCATGCTGGTCCTCACTGCCTCCTGGAACCCCTTCAAATGCCCCACACAATTTGGCCCTCTCTGCTTTCCTGCCGACTCTAGCCTCAAAAGCACCTTTTTTCACTTTTGGCGCCCTCCGCAGCAAAAAAGACAAACGTCCAGCTTTTGCTGCCACAGCAAAGCTGCCAGCGGGAAAAAGTCATGCTGGTCCTCACTGCCTCCTGGAACCCCTTCAAATGCCCCACACAATTTGGCCCTCTCTGCTTTCCTGCCCACTCTATCCTCCAAAGCACCTTTTTGCACTTTTGGCGCCCTCCGCAGCAAAAAAGACAAACGGCCAGCTTTTGCTGCCACAGCAAAGGTGCCAGCGGGGAAAAGTCATGCTGGTCCTCATTGCCTCCTGGAACCCCTTCAAATGCCCCACACAATTTGGCCCTCTCTGCTTTCCTGCCGACTCTATCCTCAAAAGCACCTTTTTTCACTTTTGGCGCCCTCCGCAGCAAAAAAGACAAACGTCCAGCTTTTGCTGCCACAGCAAAGGTGCCAGCGGGGAAAAGTCATGCTGGTCCTCACTGCCTCCTGGAACCCCTTCAAATGCCCCACACAATTTGGCCCTCTCTGCTTTCCTGCCGACTCTATCCTCAAAAGCATTTTTTTCACTTTTGGCGCCCTCCGCAGCAAAAAAGACAAACGTCCAGCTTTTGCTGCCACAGCAAAGAGGTGCCAGCGGGGGAAAAGTCACGCTGGTCCTCTGCCTCCTGGAACCCCTTCAAATGCCCCACACAATTTGGCCCTCTCTGCTTTCCTGCCGACTCTATCCTCAAAAGCACCATTTTTCAATTTTGGCGCCCTCCGCAGCAAAAAAGACAAACGTCCAGCTTTTGCTGCCACAGCAAAGGTGCCAGCGGGGAAAAGTCATGCTGGTCCTCACTGCCTCCTGGAACCCCTTCAAATGCCCCACACAATTTGGCCCTCTCTGCTTTCCTGCCGACTCTATCCTCAAAAGCACCTTTTTTCACTTTCGGCGCCCTCCGCAGCAAAAAAGACAAACGTCCAGCTTTTGCTGCCACAGCAAAGGGGCCAGCGGGGAAAAGTCATGCTGGTCCTCACTGCCTCCTGGAACCCCTTCAAATGCCCCACACAATTTGGCCCTCTCTGCTATCCTGCCGACTTTAGCCTCAAAAGCACCTTTTTTCACTTTTGGCGCCCTCCGCAGCAAAAAAGACAAACGTCCATCTTTTGCTGCCACAGCAAAGGGGCCAGCGGGGAAAAGTCATGCTGGTCCTCACTGCCTCCTGGAACCCCTTCAAATGCCCCACACAATTTGGCCCTCTCTGCTTTCCTGCCGACTCTATCCTCAAAAGCACCTTTTTTCAATTTTGGCGCCCTCCGCAGCAAAAAAGACAAACGTCCAGCTTTTGCTGCCACAGCAAAGGGGCCAGCGGGGAAAACTCATGCTGGTCCTCACTGCCTCCTGGAACCCCTTCAAATGCCCCACACAATTTGCCCCTCTCTGCTTTCTTGCCGACTCTAGCCTCAAAAGCACCTTTTTTCATTTTTGGCGCCCTCCGCAGCAAAAAAGACAAACGTCCAGCTTTTGCTGCCACAGCAAAGGGGCCAGCGGGGAAAAGTCACGCTGGTCCTCACTGCCTCCTGGAACCCCTTCGAATGCCCCACACAATTTGGCCCTCTCTGCTTTCCTGCCAACTCTAGCCTCAAAAGCACCTTTTATCACTTTTCGCGCCCTCCGCAGCAAAAAAGACAAACGTCCAGCTTTTGCTGCCACAGCAAAGGTGCCAGCGGGGAAAAGTCATGCTGGTCCTCACTGCCTCCTGGAACCCCTTCAAATGCCCCACACAATTTGGCCCTCTCTGCTTTCCTGCCGACTCTATCCTCAAAAGCACCTTTTTTCACTTTCGGCGCCCTCCGCAGCAAAAAAGACAAACGTCCAGCTTTTGCTGCCACAGCAAAGGGGCCAGCGGGGAAAAGTCATGCTGGTCCTCACTGCCTCCTGGAACCCCTTCAAATGCCCCACACAATTTCGCCCTCTCTGCTTTCCTGCCCACTCTATCCTCAAAAGCACCTTTTTTCACTTTTGGCGCCCTCCGCAGCAAAAAAGACAAAGGTCCAGCTTTTGCTGCCACAGCAAAGGGGCCAGCGGTGAAAAGTCATGCTGGTCCTCACTGCCTCCTGGAACCCCTTCAAATGCCCCACACAATTTGGCCCTCTCTGCTTTCCTGCCCACTCTATCCTCAAAAGCACCTTTTTTCACTTTTGGCGCCCTCCGCAGCAAAAAAGACAAACGTCCAGCTTTTGCTGCCACAGCAAAGGGGCCAGCGGGGAAAAGTCATGCTGGTCCTCACTGCCTCCTGGAACCCCTTCAAATGCCCCACACAATTTGGCCCTCTCTGCTTTCCTGCCGACTCTAGCCTCAAAAGCACCTTTTTTCACTTTTGGCGCCCTCCGCAGCAAAAAAGACAAACGTCCAGCTTTTGCTGCCACAGCAAAGGTGCCAGCGGGGAAAAGTCACGCTGGTCCTCACTGCCTCCTGGAACCCCTTCAAATGCCCCACACAATTTGGCCCTCTCTGCTTTCCTGCCGACTCTATCCTCAAAAGCATTTTTTTTCACTTTTGGCGCCCTCCGCAGCAAAAAAGACAAACGTCCAGCTTTTGCTGCCACAGCAAAGGTGCCAGCGGGGAAAAGTCACGCTGGTCCTCACTGCCTCCTGGAACCCCTTCAAATGCCCCACACAATTTGGCCCTCTCTGCTTTCCTGCCGACTCTATCCTCAAAAGCACCATTTTTCAATTTTGGCGCCCTCCGCAGCAAAAAAGACAAACGTCCAGCTTTTGCTGCCACAGCAAAGGTGCCAGCGGGGAAAAGTCATGCTGGTCCTCACTGCCTCCTGGAACCCCTTCAAATGCCCCACACAATTTGGCCCTCTCTGCTTTCCTGCCGACTCTATCCTCAAAAGCACCTTTTTTCACTTTCGGCGCCCTCCGCAGCAAAAAAGACAAACGTCCAGCTTTTGCTGCCACAGCAAAGGGGCCAGCGGGGAAAAGTCATGCTGGTCCTCACTGCCTCCTGGAACCCCTTCAAATGCCCCACACAATTTGGCCCTCTCTGCTATCCTGCCGACTTTAGCCTCAAAAGCACCTTTTTTCACTTTTGGCGCCCTCCGCAGCAAAAAAGACAAACGTCCAGCTTTTGCTGCCACAGCAAAGGTGCCAGCGGGGAAAAGTCATGCTGGTCCTCACTGCCTCCTGGAACCCCTTCAAATGCCCCACACAATTTGGCCCTCTCTGCTTTCCTGCCGACTCTATCCTCAAAAGCACCTTTTTTCAATTTTGGCGCCCTCCGCAGCAAAAAAGACAAACGTCCAGCTTTTGCTGCCACAGCAAAGGGGCCAGCGGGGAAAACTCATGCTGGTCCTCACTGCCTCCTGGAACCCCTTCAAATGCCCCACACAATTTGCCCCTCTCTGCTTTCTTGCCGACTCTAGCCTCAAAAGCACCTTTTTTCATTTTTGGCGCCCTCCGCAGCAAAAAAGACAAACGTCCAGCTTTTGCTGCCACAGCAAAGGGGCCAGCGGGGAAAAGTCACGCTGGTCCTCACTGCCTCCTGGAACCCCTTCGAATGCCCCACACAATTTGGCCCTCTCTGCTTTCCTGCCAACTCTAGCCTCAAAAGCACCTTTTATCACTTTTCGCGCCCTCCGCAGCAAAAAAGACAAACGTCCAGCTTTTGCTGCCACAGCAAAGGTGCCAGCGGGGAAAAGTCATGCTGGTCCTCACTGCCTCCTGGAACCCCTTCAAATGCCCCACACAATTTGGCTCTTACTGCTTTCCTGCCGACTCTATCCTCAAAAGCACCTTTTTTCACTTTTGGTGCACGCCGCAGCAAAAAAGACAAACGTCCAGCTTTTGCTGCCACAGCAAAGGGGCCAGCGGGGAAAAGTCATGCTGGTCCTCACTGCCTCCTGGAACCCCTTCAAATGCCCCACACAATTTCGCCCTCTCTGCTTTCCTGCCCACTCTATCCTCAAAAGCACCTTTTTTCACTTTTGGCGCCCTCCGCAGCAAAAAAGACAAACGTCCAGCTTTTGCTGCCACAGCAAAGGGGCCAGCGGGGAAAAGTCATGCTGGTCCTCACTGCCTCCTGGAACCCCTTCAAATGCCCCACACAATTTGGCCCTCTCTGCTTTCCTGCCCACTCTATCCTCAAAAGCACCTTTTTTCACTTTTGGCGCCCTCCGCAGCAAAAAAGACAAACGTCCAGCTTTTGCTGCCACAGCAAAGGGGCCAGCGGGGAAAAGTCATGCTGGTCCTCACTGCCTCCTGGAACCCCTTCAAATGCCCCACACAATTTGGCCCTCTCTGCTTTCCTGCCGACTCTAGCCTCAAAAGCACCTTTTTTCACTTTTGGCGCCCTCCGCAGCAAAAAAGACAAACGTCCAGCTTTTGCTGCCACAGCAAAGGTGCCAGCGGGGAAAAGTCACGCTGGTCCTCACTGCCTCCTGGAACCCCTTCAAATGCCACACACAATTTGGCCCTCTTTGCTTTCCTGCCGACTCTATCCTCAAAAGCACCTTTTTTTAATTTTGGCGCCCTCCGCAGCAACAAAGACAAACGTCCAGCTTTTGCTGCCACAGCAAAGGGGCCAGCGGGGAAAAGTCATGCTGGTCCTCACTGCCTCCTGGAACTCCTTCAAATGCCCCACACAATTTGGCCCTCTCTGCTTTCCTGCCCACTCTATCCTCAAAAGCACCTTTTTGCACTTTTGGCGCCCTCCGCAGCAAAAAAGACAAACGTCCAGCTTTTGCTGCCACAGCAAAGGTGCCAGCGGGGAAAAGTCATGCTGGTCCTCACTGCCTCCTGGAACCCCTTCAAATGCCCCACACAATTTGGCCCTCTCTGCTTTCCTGCCCACTCTATCCTCAAAAGCACCTTTTTTCACTTTTGGCGCCCTCCGCAGCAAAAAAGACAAACGTCCAGCTTTTGCTGCCACAGCAAAGGTGCCAGCGGGGAAAAGTCATGCTGGTCCTCACTGCCTCCTGGAACCCCTTCAATTGCCCCACACAATTTGGCCCTCTCTGCTTTCCTGCCCACTCTATCCTCAAAAGCACCTTTTTTCACTTTTGGCGCCCTCCGCAGCAAAAAAGACAAACGTCCAGCTTTTGCTGCCACAGCAAAGCTGCCAGCGGGGAAAAGTCACGCTGGTCCTCACTGCCTCCTGGAACCCCTTCAAATGCCCCACACAATTTGGCCCTCTCTGCTTTCCTGCCGACTCTATCCTCAAAAGCACCTTTTTTCAATTTTTGCGCCCTCCGCAGCAAAAAAGACAAACGTCCAGCTTTTGCTGCCACAGCAAAGGTGCCAGCGGGGAAAAGTCATGCTGGTCCTCACTGCCTCCTGGAACCCCTTCAAATGCCCCACACAATTTGGCCCTCTCTGCTTTCCTGCCGACTCTATCCTCAAAAGCACCTTTTTTCACTTTCGGCGCCCTCCGGAGCAAAAAAGACAAACGTCCAGCTTTTGCTGCCACAGCAAAGGTGCCAGCGGGGAAAAGTCATGCTGGTCCTCACTGCCTCCTGGAACCCCTTCAATTGCCCCACACAATTTGGCCCTCTCTGCTTTCCTGCCCACTCTATCCTCAAAAGCACCTTTTTTCACTTTTGGCGCCCTCCGCAGCAAAAAAGACAAACGTCCAGCTTTTGCTGCCACAGCAAAGGTGCCAGCGGGGAAAAGTCACGCTGGTCCTCACTGCCTCCTGGAACCCCTTCAAATGCCCCACACAATTTGGCCCTCTCTGCTTTCCTGCCGACTCTATCCTCAAAAGCACCTTTTTTCAATTTTTGCGCCCTCCGCAGCAAAAAAGACAAACGTCCAGCTTTTGCTGCCACAGCAAAGGGGCCAGCGGGGAAAAGTCATGCTGGTCCTCACTGCCTCCTGGAACCCCTTCAAATGCCCCACACAATTTGGCCCTCTCTGCTTTCCTGCCGACTCTATCCTCAAAAGCACCTTTTTTCACTTTCGGCGCCCTCCGCAGCAAAAAAGACAAACGTCCAGCTTTTGCTGCCACAGCAAAGGTGCCAGCGGGGAAAAGTCACGCTGGTCCTCACTGCCTCCTGGAACCCCTTCAAATGCCCCACACAATTTGGCCCTCTTTGCTTTCCTGCCGACTCTATCCTCAAAAGCACCTTTTTTCAATTTTGGCGCCCTCCGCAGCAACAAAGACAAACGTCCAGCTTTTGCTGCCACAGCAAAGGGGCCAGCGGGGAAAAGTCATGCTGGTCCTCACTGCCTCCTGGAACTCCTTCAAATGCCCCACACAATTTGGCCCTCTCTGCTTTCCTGCCCACTCTATCCTCAAAAGCACCTTTTTGCACTTTTGGCGCCCTCCGCAGCAAAAAAGACAAACGTCCAGCTTTTGCTGCCACAGCAAAGGGGCCAGCGGGGAAAAGTCATGCTGGTCCTCACTGCCTCCTGGAACCCCTTCAAATGCCCCACACAATTTAGCCCTCTCTGCTTTCCTGCCGACTCTATCCTCAAAAGCACCTTTTTTCACTTTTGGCGCCCTCCGCAGCAAAAAAGACAAACGTCCAGCTTTTGCTGCCACAGCAAAGGTGCCAGCGGGGAAAAGTCATGCTGGTCCTCACTGCCTCCTGGAACCCCTTCAAATGCCCCACACAATTTGGCCCTCTCTGCTTTCCTGCCCACTCTATCCTCAAAAGCACCTTTTTTCACTTTTGGCGCCCTCCGCAGCAAAAAAGACAAACGTCCAGCTTTTGCTGCCACAGCAAAGCTGCCAGCGGGGAAAAGTCACGCTGGTCCTCACTGCCTCCTGGAACCCCTTCAAATGCCCCACACAATTTGGCCCTCTCTGCTTTCCTGCCGACTCTATCCTCAAAAGCACCATTTTTCAATTTTTGCGCCCTCCGCAGCAAAAAAGACAAACGTCCAGCTTTTGCTGCCACAGCAAAGGTGCCAGCGGGGAAAAGTCATGCTGGTCCTCACTGCCTCCTGGAACCCCTTCAAATGCCCCACACAATTTGGCCCTCTCTGCTTTCCTGCCGACTCTATCCTCAAAAGCACCTTTTTTCACTTTCGGCGCCCTCCGGAGCAAAAAAGACAAACGTCCAGCTTTTGCTGCCACAGCAAAGGTGCCAGCGGGGAAAAGTCATGCTGGTCCTCACTGCCTCCTGGAACCCCTTCAAATGCCCCACACAATTTGGCCCTCTCTGCTTTCCTGCCGACTCTAGCCTCAAAAGCACCTTTTTTCACTTTTGGCGCCCTCCGCAGCAAAAAAGACAAACGTCCAGCTTTTGCTGCCACAGCAAAGGTGCCAGCGGGGAAAAGTCATGCTGGTCCTCACTGCCTCCTGGAACCCCTTCAAATGCCCCACACAATTTGGCCCTCTCTGCTTTCCTGCCGACTCTATCCTCAAAAGCACCTTTTTTCAATTTTGGCGCCCTCCGCAGCAACAAAGACAAACGTCCAGCTTTTGCTGCCACAGCAAAGGGGCCAGCGGGGAAAAGTCATGCTGGTCCTCACTGCCTCCTGGAACCCCTTCAAATGCCCCACACAATTTGGCCCTCTCTGCTTTCCTGCCGACTCTAGCCTCAAAAGCACCTTTTTTCACTTTTGGCGCCCTCCGCAGCAAAAAAGACAAACGTCCAGCTTTTGCTGCCACAGCAAAGGTGCCAGCGGGGAAAAGTCACGCTGGTCCTCACTGCCTCCTGGAACCCCTTCAAATGCCCCACACATGTTGGCCCTCTTTGCTTTCCTGCCGACTCTATCCTCAAAAGCACCTTTTTTCAATTTTGGCGCCCTCCGCAGCAACAAAGACAAACGTCCAGCTTTTGCTGCCACAGCAAAGGGGCCAGCGGGGAAAAGTCATGCTGGTCCTCACTGCCTCCTGGAACTCCTTCAAATGCCCCACACAATTTGGCCCTCTCTGCTTTCCTGCCCACTCTATCCTCAAAAGCACCTTTTTGCACTTTTGGCGCCCTCCGCAGCAAAAAAGACAAACGTCCAGCTTTTGCTGCCACAGCAAAGGTGCCAGCGGGGAAAAGTCATGCTGGTCCTCACTGCCTCCTGGAACCCCTTCAAATGCCCCACACAATTTATCCCTCTCTGCTTTCTTGCCGACTCTATCCTCAAAAGCACCTTTTTTCACTTTTGGCGCCCTCTGCAGCAAAAAAGACAAACGTCCAGCTTTTGCTGCCACAGCAAAGGTGCCAGCGGGGAAAAGTCACGCTGGTCCTCACTGCCTCCTGGAACCCCTTCAAATGCCCCACACAATTTGGCCCTCTCTGCTTTCCTGCCGACTCTATCCTCAAAAGCACCATTTTTCAATTTTTGCGCCCTCCGCAGCAAAAAAGACAAACGTCCAGCTTTTGCTGCCACAGCAAAGGTGCCAGCGGGGAAAAGTCATGCTGGTCCTCACTGCCTCCTGGAACCCCTTCAAATGCCCCACACAATTTGGCCCTCTCTGCTTTCCTGCCGACTCTATCCTCAAAAGCACCTTTTTTCACTTTCGGCGCCCTCCGCAGCAAAAAAGACAAACGTCCAGCTTTTGCTGCCACAGCAAAGGTGCCAGCGGGGAAAAGTCATGCTGGTCCTCACTGCCTCCTGGAACCCCTTCAAATGCCCCACACAATTTGGCCCTCTCTGCTTTCCTGCCGACTCTAGCCTCAAAAGCACCTTTTTTCACTTTTGGCGCCCTCCGCAGCAAAAAAGACAAACGTCCAGCTTTTGCTGCCACAGCAAAGGGGCCAGCGGGGAAAAGTCATGCTGGTCCTCACTGCCTCCTGGAACCCCTTCAAATGCCCCACACAATTTGGCCCTCTCTGCTTTCCTGCCCACTCTATCCTCAAAAGCACCTTTTTTCAATTTTGGCGCCCTCCGCAGCAACAAAGACAAACGTCCAGCTTTTGCTGCCACAGCAAAGGGGCCAGCGGGGAAAAGTCATGCTGGTCCTCACTGCCTCCTGGAACCCCTTCAAATGCCCCACACAATTTGGCCCTCTCTGCTTTCCTGCCGACTCTAGCCTCAAAAGCACCTTTTTTCACTTTTGGCGCCCTCCGCAGCAAAAAAGACAAACGTCCAGCTTTTGCTGCCACAGCAAAGGTGCCAGCGGGGAAAAGTCACGCTGGTCCTCACTGCCTCCTGGAACCCCTTCAAATGCCCCACACAATTTGGCCCTCTTTGCTTTCCTGCCGACTCTATCCTCAAAAGCACCTTTTTTCAATTTTGGCGCCCTCCGCAGCAACAAAGACAAACGTCCAGCTTTTGCTGCCACAGCAAAGGGGCCAGCGGGGAAAAGTCATGCTGGTCCTCACTGCCTCCTGGAACTCCTTCAAATGCCCCACACAATTTGGCCCTCTCTGCTTTCCTGCCCACTCTATCCTCAAAAGCACCTTTTTGCACTTTTGGCGCCCTCCGCAGCAAAAAAGACAAACGTCCAGCTTTTGCTGCCACAGCAAAGGTGCCAGCGGGGAAAAGTCATGCTGGTCCTCACTGCCTCCTGGAACCCCTTCAAATGCCCCACACAATTTAGCCCTCTCTGCTTTCCTGCCGACTCTATCCTCAAAAGCACCTTTTTTCACTTTTGGCGCCCTCCGCAGCAAAAAAGACAAACGTCCAGCTTTTGCTGCCACAGCAAAGGGGCCAGCGGGGAAAAGTCATGCTGGTCCTCACTGCCTCCTGGAACCCCTTCAATTGCCCCACACAATTTGGCCCTCTCTGCTTTCCTGCCCACTCTATCCTCAAAAGCACCTTTTTTCACTTTTGGCGCCCTCCGCAGCAAAAAAGACAAACGTCCAGCTTTTGCTGCCACAGCAAAGCTGCCAGCGGGGAAAAGTCACGCTGGTCCTCACTGCCTCCTGGAACCCCTTCAAATGCCCCACACAATTTGGCCCTCTCTGCTTTCCTGCCCACTCTATCCTCAAAAGCACCATTTTTCAATTTTTGCGCCCTCCGCAGCAAAAAAGACAAACGTCCAGCTTTTGCTGCCACAGCAAAGGTGCCAGCGGGGAAAAGTCATGCTGGTCCTCACTGCCTCCTGGAACCCCTTCAAATGCCCCACACAATTTGGCCCTCTCTGCTTTCCTGCCGACTCTAGCCTCAAAAGCACCTTTTTGCACTTTTGGCGCCCTCCGCAGCAAAAAAGACAAACGTCCAGCTTTTGCTGCCACAGCAAAGGTGCCAGCGGGGAAAAGTCATGCTGGTCCTCACTGCCTCCTGGAACCCCTTCAAATGCCCCACACAATTTGGCCCTCTCTGCTTTCCTGCCGACTCTAGCCTCAAAAGCACCTTTTTTCACTTTTGGCGCCCTCCGCAGCAAAAAAGACAAACGTCCAGCTTTTGCTGCCACAGCAAAGGTGCCAGCGGGGAAAAGTCATGCTGGTCCTCACTGCCTCCTGGAACCCCTTCAAATGCCCCACACAATTTGGCCCTCTCTGCTTTCCTGCCGACTCTATCCTCAAAAGCACCTTTTTTCAATTTTGGCGCCCTCCGCAGCAACAAAGACAAACGTCCAGCTTTTGCTGCCACAGCAAAGGGGCCAGCGGGGAAAAGTCATGCTGGTCCTCACTGCCTCCTGGAACCCCTTCAAATGCCCCACACAATTTGGCCCTCTCTGCTTTCCTGCCGACTCTAGCCTCAAAAGCACCTTTTTTTACTTTTGGCGCCCTCCGCAGCAAAAAAGACAAACGTCCAGCTTTTGCTGCCACAGCAAAGGTGCCAGCGGGGAAAAGTCACGCTGGTCCTCACTGCCTCCTGGAACCCCTTCAAATGCCCCACACAATTTGGCCCTCTTTGCTTTCCTGCCGACTCTATCCTCAAAAGCACCTTTTTTCAATTTTGGCGCCCTCCGCAGCAACAAAGACAAACGTCCAGCTTTTGCTGCCACAGCAAAGGGGCCAGCGGGGAAAAGTCATGTTGGTCCTCACTGCCTCCTGGAACTCCTTCAAATGCCCCACACAATTTGGCCCTCTCTGCTTTCCTGCCCACTCTATCCTCAAAAGCACCTTTTTGCACTTTTGGCGCCCTCCGCAGCAAAAAAGACAAACGTCCAGCTTTTGCTGCCACAGCAAAGGTGCCAGCGGGGAAAAGTCATGCTGGTCCTCACTGCCTCCTGGAACCCCTTCAAATGCCCCACACAATTTGGCCCTCTCTGCTTTCTTGCCGACTCTATCCTCAAAAGCACCTTTTTTCACTTTTGGCGCCCTCTGCAGCAAAAAAGACAAACGTCCAGCTTTTGCTGCCACAGCAAAGGTGCCAGCGGGGAAAAGTCATGCTGGTCCTCACTGCCTCCTGGAACCCCTTCAATTGCCCCACACAATTTGGCCCTCTCTGCTTTCCTGCCCACTCTATCCTCAAAAGCACCTTTTTTCACTTTTGGCGCCCTCCGCAGCAAAAAAGACAAACGTCCAGCTTTTGCTGCCACAGCAAAGGTGCCAGCGGGGAAAAGTCACGCTGGTCCTCACTGCCTCCTGGAACCCCTTCAAATGCCCCACACAATTTGGCCCTCTCTGCTTTCCTGCCCACTCTATCCTCAAAAGCACCTTTTTTCACTTTCGGCGCCCTCCGGAGCAAAAAAGACAAACGTCCAGCTTTTGCTGCCACAGCAAAGGTGCCAGCGGGGAAAAGTCATGCTGGTCCTCACTGCCTCCTGGAACCCCTTCAAATGCCCCACACAATTTGGCCCTCTCTGCTTTCCTGCCGACTCTAGCCTCAAAAGCACCTTTTTTCACTTTTGGCGCCCTCCGCAGCAAAAAAGACAAACGTCCAGCTTTTGCTGCCACAGCAAAGGTGCCAGCGGGGAAAAGTCATGCTGGTCCTCACTGCCTCCTGGAACCCCTTCAAATGCCCCACACAATTTGGCCCTCTCTGCTTTCCTGCCGACTCTATCCTCAAAAGCACCTTTTTTCAATTTTGGCGCCCTCCGCAGCAACAAAGACAAACGTCCAGCTTTTGCTGCCACAGCAAAGGGGCCAGCGGGGAAAAGTCATGCTGGTCCTCACTGCCTCCTGGAACCCCTTCAAATGCCCCACACAATTTGGCCCTCTCTGCTTTCCTGCCGACTCTAGCCTCAAAAGCACCTTTTTTCACTTTTCGCGCCCTCCGCAGCAAAAAAGACAAACGCGCAGCTTTTGCTGCCACAGCAAAAGTGCCAGCGGGGAAAAGTCATGCTGGTCCTCACTGCCTCCTGGAACCCCTTCAAATGCCCCACACAATTTGGCCCTTACTGCTTTCCTGCCGACTCTATCCTCAAAAGCACCTTTTTTCACTTTTGGTGCACCCCGCAGCAAAAAAGACAAACGTCCAGCTTTTGCTGCCACAGCAAAGGGGCCAGCGGGGAAAAGTCATGCTGGTCCTCACTGCCTCCTGGAACCCCTTCAAATGCCCCACACAATTTGGCCCTCTCTGCTTTCCTGCCCACTCTATCCTCAAAAGCACCTTTTTTCACTTTTGGCGCCCTCCGCAGCAAAAAAGACAAACGTCCAGCTTTTGCTGCCACAGCAAAGGGGCCAGCGGTGAAAAGTCATGCTGGTCCTCACTGCCTCCTGGAACCCCTTCAAATGCCCCACACAATTTGGCCCTCTCTGCTTTCCTGCCCACTCTATCCTCAAAAGCACCTTTTTTCACTTTTGGCGCCCTGCGCAGCAAAAAAGACAAAGGTCCAGCTTTTGCTGCCACAGCAAAGGGGCCAGCGGGGAAAAGTCATGCTGGTCCTCACTGCCTCCTGGAACCCCTTCAAATGCCCCACACAATTTGGCCCTCTCTGCTTTCCTGCCGACTCTATCCTCAAAAGCACCTTTTTGCACTTTTGGCGCCCTCCGCAGCAAAAAAGACAAACGTCCAGCTTTTGCTGCCACAGCAAAGGTGCCAGCGGGGAAAAGTCACGCTGGTCCTCACTGCCTCCTGGAACCCCTTCAAATGCCCCACACAATTTGGCCCTCTCTGCTTTCCTGCTGACTCTATCCTCAAAAGCACCTTTTTTCACTTTTGGCGCCCTCCGCAGCAACAAAGACAAACGTCCAGCTTTTGCTGCCACAGCAAAGGGGCCAGCGGGGAAAAGTCATGCTGGTCCTCACTGCCTCCTGGAACCCCTTCAAATGCCCCACACAATTTGGCCCTCTCTGCTTTCCTGCCCACTCTATCCTCAAAAGCACCTTTTTGCACTTTTGGCGCCCTCCGCAGCAAAAAGGACAAACGTCCAGCTTTTGCTGCCACAGCAAAGGTGCCAGCGGGGAAAAGTCATGCTGGTCCTCACTGCCTCCTGGAACCCCTTCAAATGCCCCACACAATTTGGCCCTCTCTGCTTTCTTGCCGACTCTATCCTCAAAAGCACCTTTTTTCACTTTTGGCGCCCTCCGCAGCAAAAAAGACAAACGTCCAGCTTTTGCTGCCACAGCAAAGGTGCCAGCGGGGAAAAGGCATGCTGGTCCTCACTGCATCCTGGAACCCCTTCAAATGCCCCACACAATTTGGCCCTCTCTGCTTTCCTGCCGACTCTATCCTCAAAAGCACCTTTTTTCACTTTTGGCGCCCTCCGCAGCAAAAAAGACAAACGTCCAGCTTTTGCTGCCACAGCAAAGGGGCCAGCGGGGAAAAGTCACGCTGGTCCTCACTGCCTCCTGGAACCCCTTCAAATGCCCCACACAATTTGGCCCTCTCTGCTTTCCTGCCGACTCTATCCTCAAAAGCACCTTTTTTCACTTTTGGCGCCCTCCGCAGCAACAAAGACAAACGTCCAGCTTTTGCTGCCACAGCAAAGGGGCCAGCGGGGAAAAGTCATGCTGGTCCTCACTGCCTCCTGGAACTCCTTCAAATGCCCCACACAATTTGGCCCTCTCTGCTTTCCTGCCCACTCTATCCTCAAAAGCACCTTTTTGCACTTTTGGCGCCCTCCGCAGCAAAAAAGACAAACGTCCAGCTTTTGCTGCCACAGCAAAGGTGCCAGCGGGGAAAAGTCATGCTGGTCCTCACTGCCTCCTGGAACCCCTTCAAATGCCCCACACAATTTGGCCCTCTCTGCTTTCTTGCCGACTCTATCCTCAAAAGCACCTTTTTTCACTTTGGCGCCCTCTGCAGCAAAAAAGACAAACGTCCAGCTTTTGCTGCCACAGCAAAGGTGCCAGCGGGGAAAAGTCATGCTGGTCCTCACTGCCTCCTGGAACCCCTTCAAATGCCCCACACAATTTGGCCCTCTCTGCTTTCCTGCCCACTCTATCCTCAAAAGCACCTTTTTGCACTTTTGGCGCCCTCCGCAGCAAAAAAGACAAACGTCCAGCTTTTGCTGCCACAGCAAAGGGGCCAGCGGGGAAAAGTCACGCTGGTCCTCACTGCCTCCTGGAACCCCTTCAAATGCCCCACACAATTTGGCCCTCTCTGCTTTCCTGCCGACTCTAGCCTCAAAAGCACCTTTTTTTACTTTTGGCGCCCTCCGCAGCAAAAAAGACAAACGTCCAGCTTTTGCTGCCACAGCAAAGGTGCCAGCGGGGAAAAGTCATGCTGGTCCTCACTGCCTCCTGGAACCCCTTCAAATGCCCCACACAATTTGGCCCTCTTTGCTTTCCTGCCGACTCTATCCTCAAAAGCACCTTTTTTCAATTTTGGCGCCCTCCGCATCAACAAAGACAAACGTCCAGCTTTTGCTGCCACAGCAAAGGGGCCAGCGGGGAAAAGTCATGTTGGTCCTCACTGCCTCCTGGAACTCCTTCAAATGCCCCACACAATTTGGCCCTCTCTGCTTTCCTGCCCACTCTATCCTCAAAAGAACCTTTTTGCACTTTTGGCGCCCTCCGCAGCAAAAAAGACAAACGTCCAGCTTTTGCTGCCACAGCAAAGGTGCCAGCGGGGAAAAGTCATGCTGGTCCTCACTGCCTCCTGGAACCCCTTCAAATGCCCCACACAATTTAGCCCTCTCTGCTTTCTTGCCGACTCTATCCTCAAAAGCACCTTTTTTCACTTTTGGCGCCCTCTGCAGCAAAAAAGACAAACGTCCAGCTTTTGCTGCCACAGCAAAGGTGCCAGCGGGGAAAAGTCATGCTGGTCCTCACTGCCTCCTGGAACCACTTCAATTGCCCCACACAATTTGGCCCTCTCTGCTTTCCTGCCCACTCTATCCTCAAAAGCACCTTTTTTCACTTTTGGCGCCCTCCGCAGCAAAAAAGACAAACGTCCAGCTTTTGCTGCCACAGCAAAGGTGCCAGCGGGGAAAAGTCACGCTGGTCCTCACTGCCTCCTGGAACCCCTTCAAATGCCCCACACAATTTGGCCCTCTCTGCTTTCCTGCCCACTCTATCCTCAAAAGCACCTTTTTTCACTTTCGGCGCCCTCCGGAGCAAAAAAGACAAACGTCCAGCTTTTGCTGCCACAGCAAAGGTGCCAGCGGGGAAAAGTCATGCTGGTCCTCACTGCCTCCTGGAACCCCTTCAAATGCCCCACACAATTTGGCCCTCTCTGCTTTCCTGCCGACTCTAGCCTCAAAAGCACCTTTTTTCACTTTTGGCGCCCTCCGCAGCAAAAAAGACAAACGTCCAGCTTTTGCTGCCACAGCAAAGGTGCCAGCGGGGGAAAAGTCATGCTGGTCCTCACTGCCTCCTGGAACCCCTTCAAATGCCCCACACAATTTGGCCCTCTCTGCTTTCCTGCCGACTCTATCCTCAAAAGCACCTTTTTTCAATTTTGGCGCCCTCCGCAGCAACAAAGACAAAACGTCCAGCTTTTGCTGCCACAGCAAAGGGGCCAGCGGGGAAAAGTCATGCTGGTCCTCACTGCCTCCTGGAACCCCTTCAAATGCCCCACACAATTTGGCCCTCTCTGCTTTCCTGCCGACTCTAGCCTCAAAAGCACCTTTTTTCACTTTTCGCGCCCTCCGCAGCAAAAAAGACAAACGCGCAGCTTTTGCTGCCACAGCAAAAGTGCCAGCGGGGAAAAGTCATGCTGGTCCTCACTGCCTCCTGGAACCCCTTCAAATGCCCCACACAATTTGGCCCTTACTGCTTTCCTGCCGACTCTATCCTCAAAAGCACCTTTTTCAGTTTTGGTGCACCCCGCAGCAAAAAAGACAAACGTCCAGCTTTTGCTGCCACAGCAAAGGGGCCAGCGGGGAAAAGTCATGCTGGTCCTCACTGCCTCCTGGAACCCCTTCAAATGCCCCACACAATTTGGCCCTCTCTGCTTTCCTGCCCACTCTATCCTCAAAAGCACCTTTTTTCACTTTTGGCGCCCTCCGCAGCAAAAAAGACAAACGTCCAGCTTTTGCTGCCACAGCAAAGGGGCCAGCGGTGAAAAGTCATGCTGGTCCTCACTGCCTCCTGGAACCCCTTCAAATGCCCCACACAATTTGGCCCTCTCTGCTTTCCTGCCCACTCTATCCTCAAAAGCACCTTTTTTCACTTTTGGCGCCCTGCGCAGCAAAAAAGACAAAGGTCCAGCTTTTGCTGCCACAGCAAAGGGGCCAGCGGGGAAAAGTCATGCTGGTCCTCACTGCCTCCTGGAACCCCTTCAAATGCCCCACACAATTTGGCCCTCTCTGCTTTCCTGCCGACTCTATCCTCAAAAGCACCTTTTTGCACTTTTGGCGCCCTCCGCAGCAAAAAAGACAAACGTCCAGCTTTTGCTGCCACAGCAAAGGTGCCAGCGGGGAAAAGTCACGCTGGTCCTCACTGCCTCCTGGAACCCCTTCAAATGCCCCACACAATTTGGCCCTCTCTGCTTTCCTGCTGACTCTATCCTCAAAAGCACCTTTTTTCACTTTTGGCGCCCTCCGCAGCAACAAAGACAAACGTCCAGCTTTTGCTGCCACAGCAAAGGGGCCAGCGGGGAAAAGTCATGCTGGTCCTCACTGCCTCCTGGAACTCCTTCACATGCCCCACACAATTTGGCCCTCTCTGCTTTCCTGCCCACTCTATCCTCAAAAGCACCTTTTTGCACTTTTGGCGCCCTCCGCAGCAAAAAGGACAAACGTCCAGCTTTTGCTGCCACAGCAAAGGGGCCAGCGGGGAAAAGTCATGCTGGTCCTCACTGCCTCCTGGAACCCCTTCAAATGCCCCACACAATTTGGCCCTCTCTGCTTTCCTGCCGACTCTATCCTCAAAAGCACCTTTTTTCACTTTCGGCGCCCTCCGCAGCAAAAAAGACAAACGTCCAGCTTTTGCTGCCACAGCAAAGGTGCCAGCGGGGAAAAGGCATGCTGGTCCTCACTGCCTCCTGGAACCCCTTCAAATGCCCCACACAATTTGGCCCTCTCTGCTTTCCTGCCGACTCTATCCTCAAAAGCACCTTTTTTCACTTTTGGCGCCCTCCGCAGCAAAAAAGACAAACGTCCAGCTTTTGCTGCCACAGCAAAGGGGCCAGCGGGGAAAAGTCACGCTGGTCCTCACTGCCTCCTGGAACCCCTTCAAATGCCCCACACAATTTGGCCCTCTCTGCTTTCCTGCCGACTCTATCCTCAAAAGCACCTTTTTTCACTTTTGGCGCCCTCCGCAGCAACAAAGACAAACGTCCAGCTTTTGCTGCCACAGCAAAGGGGCCAGCGGGGAAAAGTCATGCTGGTCCTCACTGCCTCCTGGAACTCCTTCAAATGCCCCACACAATTTGGCCCTCTCTGCTTTCCTGCCCACTCTATCCTCAAAAGCACCTTTTTGCACTTTTGGCGCCCTCCGCAGCAAAAAAGACAAACGTCCAGCTTTTGCTGCCACAGCAAAGGTGCCAGCGGGGAAAAGTCATGCTGGTCCTCACTGCCTCCTGGAACCCCTTCAAATGCCCCACACAATTTGGCCCTCTCTGCTTTCTTGCCGACTCTATCCTCAAAAGCACCTTTTTTCACTTTGGCGCCCTCTGCAGCAAAAAAGACAAACGTCCAGCTTTTGCTGCCACAGCAAAGGTGCCAGCGGGGAAAAGTCATGCTGGTCCTCACTGCCTCCTGGAACCCCTTCAAATGCCCCACACAATTTGGCCCTCTCTGCTTTCCTGCCCACTCTATCCTCAAAAGCACCTTTTGCACTTTTGGCGCCCTCCGCAGCAAAAAAGACAAACGTCCAGCTTTTGCTGCCACAGCAAAGGGGCCAGCGGGGAAAAGTCACGCTGGTCCTCACTGCCTCCTGGAACCCCTTCAAATGCCCCACACAATTTGGCCCTCTCTGCTTTCCTGCCGACTCTATCCTCAAAAGCACCATTTTTCAATTTTGGCGCCCTCCGCAGCAAAAAAGACAAACGTCCAGCTTTTGCTGCCACAGCAAAGGTGCCAGCGGGGAAAAGTCATGCTGGTCCTCACTGCCTCCTGGAACCCCTTCAAATGCCCCACACAATTTGGCCCTCTCTGCTTTCCTGCCGACTCTATCCTCAAAAGCACCTTTTTTCACTTTTGGCGCCCTCTGCAGCAAAAAAGACAAACGTCCAGCTTTTGCTGCCACAGCAAAGGGGCCAGCGGGGAAAAGTCATGCTGGTCCTCACTGCCTCCTGGAACCCCTTCAAATGCCCCACACAATTTGGCCCTCTCTGCTTTCCTGCCCACTCTATCCTCAAAAGCACCTTTTTTCACTTTTGGCGCCCTCCGCAGCAAAAAAGACAAACGTCCAGCTTTTGCTGCCACAGCAAAGGGGCCAGCGGGGAAAAGTCATGCTGGTCCTCACTGCCTCCTGGAACCCCTTCAAATGCCCCACACAATTTGGCCCTCTCTGCTTTCCTGCCGACTCTATCCTCAAAAGCACCTTTTTTCAATTTTGGCGCCCTCCGCAGCAACAAAGACAAACGTCCAGCTTTTGCTGCCACAGCAAAGGGGCCAGCGGGGAAAAGTCATGCTGGTCCTCACTGCCTCCTGGAACCCCTTCAAATGCCCCACACAATTTGGCCCTCTCTGCTTTCCTGCCCACTCTATCCTCAAAAGCACCTTTTTTCACTTTTGGCGCCCTCCGCAGCAAAAAAGACAAACGTCCAGCTTTTGCTGCCACAGCAAAGGGGCCAGCGGTGAAAAGTCATGCTGGTCCTCACTGCCTCCTGGAACCCCTTCAAATGCCCCACACAATTTGGCCCTCTCTGCTTTCCTGCCGACTCTATCCTCAAAAGCACCTTTTTTCACTTTTGGCGCCCTGCGCAGCAAAAAAGACAAAGGTCCAGCTTTTGCTGCCACAGCAAAGGGGCCAGCGGGGAAAAGTCATGCTGGTCCTCACTGCCTCCTGGAACCCCTTCAAATGCCCCACACAATTTGGCCCTCTCTGCTTTCCTGCCGACTCTATCCTCAAAAGCACCTTTTTTCACTTTTGGCGCCCTCCGCAGCAAAAAAGACAAACGTCCAGCTTTTGCTGCCACAGCAAAGGTGCCAGCGGGGAAAAGTCACGCTGGTCCTCACTGCCTCCTGGAACCCCTTCAAATGCCCCACACAATTTGGCCCTCTCTGCTTTCCTGCTGACTCTATCCTCAAAAGCACCTTTTTTCACTTTTGGCGCCCTCCGCAGCAACAAAGACAAACGTCCAGCTTTTGCTGCCACAGCAAAGGGGCCAGCGGGGAAAAGTCATGCTGGTCCTCACTGCCTCCTGGAACTCCTTCACATGCCCCACACAATTTGGCCCTCTCTGCTTTCCTGCCCACTCTATCCTCAAAAGCACCTTTTTGCACTTTTGGCGCCCTCCGCAGCAAAAAAGACAAACGTCCAGCTTTTGCTGCCACAGCAAAGGGGCCAGCGGGGAAAAGTCATGCTGGTCCTCACTGCCTCCTGGAACCCCTTCAAATGCCCCACACAATTTGGCCCTCTCTGCTTTCTTGCCGACTCTATCCTCAAAAGCACCTTTTTTCACTTTTGGCGCCCTCCGCAGCAAAAAAGACAAACGTCCAGCTTTTGCTGCCACAGCAAAGGGGCCAGCGGGGAAAAGTCATGCTGGTCCTCACTGCCTCCTGGAACCCCTTCAAATGCCCCACACAATTTGGCCCTCTCTGCTTTCCTGCCGACTCTATCCTCAAAAGCACCTTTTTTCACTTTTGGCGCCCTCCGCAGCAAAAAAGACAAACGTCCAGCTTTTGCTGCCACAGCAAAGGGGCCAGCGGGGAAAAGTCACGCTGGTCCTCACTGCCTCCTGGAACCCCTTCAAATGCCCCACACAATTTGGCCCTCTCTGCTTTCCTGCCGACTCTATCCTCAAAAGCACCTTTTTTCACTTTTGGCGCCCTCCGCAGCAACAAAGACAAACGTCCAGCTTTTGCTGCCACAGCAAAGGGGCCAGCGGGGAAAAGTCATGCTGGTCCTCACTGCCTCCTGGAACTCCTTCAAATGCCCCACACAATTTGGCCCTCTCTGCTTTCCTGCCCACTCTATCCTCAAAAGCACCTTTTTGCACTTTTGGCGCCCTCCGCAGCAAAAAAGACAAACGTCCAGCTTTTGCTGCCACAGCAAAGGTGCCAGCGGGGAAAAGTCATGCTGGTCCTCACTGCCTCCTGGAACCCCTTCAAATGCCCCACACAATTTGGCCCTCTCTGCTTTCTTGCCGACTCTATCCTCAAAAGCACCTTTTTTCACTTTGGCGCCCTCTGCAGCAAAAAAGACAAACGTCCAGCTTTTGCTGCCACAGCAAAGGTGCCAGCGGGGAAAAGGCATGCTGGTCCTCACTGCCTCCTGGAACCCCTTCAAATGCCCCACACAATTTGGCCCTCTCTGCTTTCCTGCCCACTCTATCCTCAAAAGCACCTTTTTTCACTTTTGGCGCCCTCCGCAGCAAAAAAGACAAACGTCCAGCTTTTGCTGCCACAGCAAAGGGGCCAGCGGGGAAAAGTCACGCTGGTCCTCACTGCCTCCTGGAACCCCTTCAAATGCCCCACACAATTTGGCCCTCTCTGCTTTCCTGCCGACTCTATCCTCAAAAGCACCATTTTTCAATTTTGGTGCCCTCCGCAGCAAAAAAGACAAACGTCCAGCTTTTGCTGCCACAGCAAAGGTGCCAGCGGGGAAAAGTCATGCTGGTCCTCACTGCCTCCTGGAACCCCTTCAAATGCCCCACACAATTTGGCCCTCTCTGCTTTCCTGCCGACTCTATCCTCAAAAGCACCTTTTTTCACTTTTGGCGCCCTCTGCAGCAAAAAAGACAAACGTCCAGCTTTTGCTGCCACAGCAAAGGGGCCAGCGGGGAAAAGTCATGCTGGTCCTCACTGCCTCCTGGAACCCCTTCAAATGCCCCACACAATTTGGCCCTCTCTGCTTTCCTGCCCACTCTATCCTCAAAAGAACCTTTTTTCACTTTTGGCGCCCTCCGCAGCAAAAAAGACAAACGTCCAGCTTTTGCTGCCACAGCAAAGGGGCCAGCGGGGAAAAGTCATGCTGGTCCTCACTGCCTCCTGGAACCCCTTCAAATGCCCCACACAATTTGGCCCTCTCTGCTTTCCTGCCGACTCTATCCTCAAAAGCACCTTTTTTCACTTTCGGCGCCCTCCGGAGCAAAAAAGACAAAGGTCCAGCTTTTGCTGCCACAGTAAAGGGGCCAGCGGGGAAAAGTCATGCTGGTCCTCACTGCCTCCTGGAACCCCTTCGAATGCTTCACACAATTTGGCCCTCTCTGCTTTCCTGCCGACTCTATCCTCAAAAGCACCTTTTTTCAATTTTGGCGCCCTCCGCAGCAACAAAGACAAACGTCCAGCTTTTGCTGCCACAGCAAAGGGGCCAGCGGGGAAAAGTCATGCTGGTCCTCACTGCCTCCTGGAACCCCTTCAAATGCCCCACACAATTTGCCCCTCTCTGCTTTCTTGCCGAATCTATCCTCAAAAGCACCTTTTTTCAATTTTGGCGCCCTCCGCAGCAAAAAAGACAAACGTCCATCTTTTGCTGCCACAGCAAAGGTGCCAGCGGGGAAAAGTCATGCTGGTCCTCACTGCCTCCTGGAACCCCTTCAAATGCCCCACACAATTTGGCCCTCTCTTCTTTCCTGCCGACTCTAGCCTCAAAAGCACCTTTTTTCACTTTTGGCGCCCTCCGCAGCAAAAAAGACAAACGTCCAGCTTTTGCTGCCACAGCAAAGGTGCCAGCGGGGAAAAGTGATGCTGGTCCTCACTGCCTCCTGGAACCCCTTCAAATGCCCCACACAATTTGGCCCTCTCTGCTTTCCTGCCCACTCTATCCTCAAAAGCACCTTTTTGCACTTTTGGCGCCCTCCGCAGCAAAAAAGACAAACGTCCAGCTTTTGCTGCCACAGCAAAGGGGCCAGCGGGGAAAAGTCACGCTGGTCCTCACTGCCTCCTGGAACCCCTTCGAATGCCCCACACAATTTGGCCCTCTCTGCTTTCCTGCCGACTCTATCCTCAAAAGCACCTTTTTTCACTTTTGGCTCCCTGCGCAGCAAAAAAGACAAACGTCCAGCTTTTGCTGCCACAGCAAAGGGGCCAGCGGGGAAAAGTCATGCTGGTCCTCACTGCTCCTGGAACCCCTTCGAATGCCCCACACAATTTGGCCCTCTCTGCTTTCCTGCCGACTCTATCCTCAAAAGCACCTTTTTTCCCTTTTGGCGCCCTGCGCAGCAAAAAAGGACAAACGTCCAGCTTTTGCTGCCACAGCAAAGCTGCCAGCGGGAAAAAGTCATGCTGGTCCTCACTGCCTCCTGAACCCCTTCAAATGCCCCACTCAATTTGGCCCTCTCTGCTTTCCTGCCCACTCTATCCTCCAAAGCACCTTTTTGCACTTTTGGCGCCCTCCGCAGCAAAAAAGACAAACGTCCAGCTTTTGCTGCCACAGCAAAGGGGCCAGCGGGGAAAAGTCATGCTGGTCCTCATTGCCTCCTGGAACCCCTTCAAATGCCCCACACAATTTGGCCCTCTCTGCTTTCCTGCCGACTCTATCCTCAAAAGCACCTTTTTTCACTTTTGGCGCCCTCCGCAGCAAAAAAGACAAACGTCCAGCTTTTGCTGCCACAGCAAAGGGGCCAGCGGGGAAAAGTCATGCTGGTCCTCACTGCCTCCTGGAACCCCTTCAAATGCCCCACACAATTTGGCCCTCTCTGCTTTCCTGCCGACTCTATCCTCAAAAGCACCTTTTTTCACTTTTGGCGCCCTCCGCAGCAAAAAAGACAAACGTCCAGCTTTTGCTGCCACAGCAAAGCTGCCAGCGGGAAAAAGTCATGCTGGTCCTCACTGCCTCCTGGAACCCCTTCAAATGCCCCACACAATTTGGCCCTCTCTGCTTTCCTGCCCACTCTATCCTCAAAAGCACCTTTTTGCACTTTTGGCGCCCTCCGCAGCAAAAAAGACAAACGTCCAGCTTTTGCTGCCACAGCAAAGCTGCCAGCGGGAAAAAGTCATGCTGGTCCTCACTGCCTCCTGGAACCCCTTCAAATGCCCCACACAATTTGGCCCTCTCTGCTTTCCTGCCCACTCTATCCTCCAAAGCACCTTTTTGCACTTTTGGCGCCCTCCGCAGCAAAAAAGACAAACGTCCAGCTTTTGCTGCCACAGCAAAGGTGCCAGCGGGGAAAAGTCATGCTGGTCCTCATTGCCTCCTGGAACCCCTTCAAATGCCCCACACAATTTGGCCCTCTCTGCTTTCCTGCCGACTCTATCCTCAAAAGCACCTTTTTTCACTTTTGGCGCCCTCCGCAGCAAAAAAGACAAACGTCCAGCTTTTGCTGCCACAGCAAAGGTGCCAGCGGGGAAAAGTCATGCTGGTCCTCACTGCCTCCTGGAACCCCTTCAAATGCCCCACACAATTTGGCCCTCTCTGCTTTCCTGCCGACTCTAGCCTCAAAAGCACCTTTTTTCACTTTTGGCGCCCTCCGCAGCAAAAAAGACAAACGTCCAGCTTTTGCTGCCACAGCAAAGGGGCCAGCGGGGAAAAGTCATGCTGGTCCTCACTACCTCCTGGAACCCCTTCGAATGCCCCACACAATTTGGCCCTCTCTGCTTTCCTGCCGACTCTATCCTCAAAAGCATTTTTTTTCACTTTTGGCGCCCTCCGCAGCAAAAAAGACAAACGTCCAGCTTTTGCTGCCACAGCAAAGGTGCCAGCGGGGAAAAGTCACGCTGGTCCTCACTGCCTCCTGGAACCCCTTCAAATGCCCCACACAATTTGGCCCTCTCTGCTTTCCTGCCGACTCTATCCTCAAAAGCACCATTTTTCAATTTTGGCGCCCTCCGCAGCAAAAAAGACAAACGTCCAGCTTTTGCTGCCACAGCAAAGGTGCCAGCGGGGAAAAGTCATGCTGGTCCTCACTGCCTCCTGGAACCCCTTCAAATGCCCCACACAATTTGGCCCTCTCTGCTTTCCTGCCGACTCTAGCCTCAAAAGCACCTTTTTTCACTTTCGGCGCCCTCCGCAGCAAAAAAGACAAACGTCCAGCTTTTGCTGCCACAGCAAAGGTGCCAGCGGGGAAAAGTCATGCTGGTCCTCACTGCCTCCTGGAACCCCTTCAAATGCCCCACACAATTTGGCCCTCTCTGCTTTCCTGCCGACTTTAGCCTCAAAAGCACCTTTTTTCACTTTTGGCGCCCTCCGCAGCAAAAAAGACAAACGTCCAGCTTTTGCTGCCACAGCAAAGGGGCCAGCGGGGAAAAGTCATGCTGGTCCTCACTGCCTCCTGGAACCCCTTCAAATGCCCCACACAATTTGGCCCTCTCTGCTTTCCTGCCGACTCTATCCTCAAAAGCACCTTTTTTCAATTTTGGCGCCCTCCGCAGCAAAAAAGACAAACGTCCAGCTTTTGCTGCCACAGCAAAGGGGCCAGCGGGGAAAACTCATGCTGGTCCTCACTGCCTCCTGGAACCCCTTCAAATGCCCCACACAATTTGGCCCTCTCTGCTTTCTTGCCGACTCTAGCCTCAAAAGCACCTTTTTTTCATTTTTGGCGCCCTCCGCAGCAAAAAAGACAAACGTCCAGCTTTTGCTGCCACAGCAAAGGGGCCAGCGGGGAAAAGTCACGCTGGTCCTCACTGCCTCCTGGAACCCCTTCAAATGCCCCACACAATTTGGCCCTCTCTGCTTTCCTGCCAACTCTAGTCTCAAAAGCACCTTTTTTCACTTTTCGCGCCCTCCGCAGCAAAAAAGACAAACGTCCAGCTTTTGCTGCCACAGCAAAGGGGCCAGCGGGGAAAAGACATGCTGGTCCTCACTGCCTCCTGGAACCCCTTCAAATGCCCCACACAATTTGGCTCTTACTGCTTTCCTGCCGACTCTATCCTCAAAAGCACCTTTTTTCACTTTTGGTGCACCCCGCAGCAAAAAAGACAAACGTCCAGCTTTTGCTGCCACAGCAAAGGGGCCAGCGGGGAAAAGTCATGCTGGTCCTCACTGCCTCCTGGAACCCCTTCAAATGCCCCACACAATTTGGCCCTCTCTGCTTTCCTGCCGACTCTATCCTCAAAAGCACCTTTTTTCACTTTCGGCGCCCTCCGCAGCAAAAAAGACAAAGGTCCAGCTTTTGCTGCCACAGCAAAGGGGCCAGCGGGGAAAAGTCATGCTGGTCCTCACTGCCTCCTGGAACCCCTTCAAATGCCCCACACAATTTGGCCCTCTCTGCTTTCCTGCCCACTCTATCCTCAAAAGCACCTTTTTTCACTTTTGGCGCCCTCCGCAGCAAAAAAGACAAACGTCCAGCTTTTGCTGCCACAGCAAAGGGGCCAGCGGGGAAAAGTCATGCTGGTCCTCACTGCCTCCTGGAACCCCTTCAAATGCCCCACACAATTTGGCCCTCTCTGCTTTCCTGCCGACTCTATCCTCAAAAGCACCTTTTTTCACTTTTGGCGCCCTCCGCAGCAAAAAAGACAAACGTCCAGCTTTTGCTGCCACAGCAAAGGTGCCAGCGGGGAAAAGTCACGCTGGTCCTCACTGCCTCCTGGAACCCCTTCAAATGTCCCACACAATTTGGCCCTCTCTGCTTTCCTGCCGACTCTATCCTCAAAAGCACCTTTTTTCAATTTTGGCGCCCTCCGCAGCAACAAAGACAAACGTCCAGCTTTTGCTGCCACAGCAAAGGGGCCAGCGGGGAAAAGTCATGCTGGTCCTCACTGCCTCCTGGAACTCCTTCAAATGCCCCACACAATTTGGCCCTCTCTGCTTTCCTGCCCACTCTATCCTCAAAAGCACCTTTTTGCACTTTTGGCGCCCTCCGCAGCAAAAAAGACAAACGTCCAGCTTTTGCTGCCACAGCAAAGGTGCCAGCGGGGAAAAGTCATGCTGGTCCTCACTGCCTCTTGGAACCCCTTAAATGCCCCACACAATTTAGCCCTCTCTGCTTTCTTGCTGACTCTATCCTCAAAAGCACCTTTTTTTACTTTTGGCGCCCTCTGCAGCAAAAAAGACAAACGTCCAGCTTTTGCTGCCACAGCAAAGCTGCCAGCGGGGAAAAGTCATGCTGGTCCTCACTGCCTCCTGGAACCCCTTCAATTGCCCCACACAATTTGGCCCTCTCTGCTTTCCTGCCCACTCTATCCTCAAAAGCACCATTTTTCAATTTTTGCGCCCTCCGCAGCAAAAAAGACAAACGTCCAGCTTTTGCTGCCACAGCAAAGGTGCCAGCGGGGAAAAGTCATGCTGGTCCTCACTGCCTCCTGGAACCCCTTCAAATGCCCCACACAATTTGGCCCTCTCTGCTTTCCTGCCGACTCTATCCTCAAAAGCACCTTTTTTCACTTTCGGCGCCCTCCGCAGCAAAAAAGACAAACGTCCAGCTTTTGCTGCCACAGCAAAGGTGCCAGCGGGGAAAAGTCACGCTGGTCCTCACTGCCTCCTGGAACCCCTTCAAATGCCCCACACAATTTGGCCCTCTCTGCTTTCCTGCCGACTCTATCCTCAAAAGCACCATTTTTCAATTTTTGCGCCCTCCGCAGCAAAAAAGACAAACGTCCAGCTTTTGCTGCCACAGCAAAGGGGCCAGCGGGGAAAAGTCATGCTGGTCCTCACTGCCTCCTGGAACCCCTTCAAATGCCCCACACAATTTGGCCCTCTCTGCTTTCCTGCCGACTCTATCCTCAAAAGCACCTTTTTTCACTTTTGGCGCCCTCCGGAGCAAAAAAGACAAACGTCCAGCTTTTGCTGCCACAGCAAAGGTGCCAGCGGGGAAAAGTCATGCTGGTCCTCACTGCCTCCTGGAACCCCTTCAAATGCCCCACACAATTTGGCCCTCTCTGCTTTCCTGCCGACTCTAGCCTCAAAAGCACCTTTTTTCACTTTTGGCGCCCTCCGCAGCAAAAAAGACAAACGTCCAGCTTTTGCTGCCACAGCAAAGGGGCCAGCGGGGAAAAGTCATGCTGGTCCTCACTGCCTCCTGGAACCCCTTCAAATGCCCCACACAATTTGGCCCTCTCTGCTTTCCTGCCGACTCTATCCTCAAAAGCACCTTTTTTCAATTTTGGCGCCCTCCGCAGCAACAAAGACAAACGTCCAGCTTTTGCTGCCACAGCAAAGGGGCCAGCGGGGAAAAGTCATGCTGGTCCTCACTGCCTCCTGGAACCCCTTCAAATGCCCCACACAATTTGCCCCTCTCTGCTTTCTTGCCGACTCTAGCCTCAAAAGCACCTTTTGTCATTTTTGGCGCCCTCCGCAGCAAAAAAGACAAACGTCCAGCTTTTGCTGCCACAGCAAAGGGGCCAGCGGGGAAAAGTCATGCTGGTCCTCACTGCCTCCTGGAACCCCTTCAAATGCCCCACACAATTTGGCCCTCTCTGCTTTCCTGCCGACTCTAGCCTCAAAAGCACCTTTTTTCACTTTTCGCGCCCTCCGCAGCAAAAAAGACAAACGTCCAGCTTTTGCTGCCACAGCAAAGGGGCCAGCGGGGAAAAGTCATGCTGGTCCTCACTGCCTCCTGGAACCCCTTCAAATGCCCCACACAATTTGGCCCTCTCTGCTTTCCTGCCCACTCTATCCTCAAAAGCACCTTTTTTCACTTTTGGCGCCCTCCGCAGCAAAAAAGACAAACGTCCAGCTTTTGCTGCCACAGCAAAGGGGCCAGCGGTGAAAAGTCATGCTGGTCCTCACTGCCTCCTGGAACCCCTTCAAATGCCCCACACAATTTGGCCCTCTCTGCTTTCCTGCCCACTCTATCCTCAAAAGCACCTTTTTTCACTTTTGGCGCCCTCCGCAGCAAAAAAGACAAAGGTCCAGCTTTTGCTGCCACAGCAAAGGTGCCAGCGGGGAAAAGTCATGCTGGTCCTCACTGCCTCCTGGAACCCCTTCAAATGCCCCACACAATTTGGCCCTCTCTGCTTTCCTGCCGACTCTATCCTCAAAAGCACCTTTTTGCACTTTTGGCGCCCTCCGCAGCAACAAAGACAAACGTCCAGCTTTTGCTGCCACAGCAAAGGGGCCAGCGGGGAAAAGTCATGCTGGTCCTCACTGCCTCCTGGAACCCCTTCAAATGCCCCACACAATTTGGCCCTCTCTGCTTTCTTGCCGACACTATCCTCAAAAGCACCTTTTTTCACTTTTGGCGCCCTCCGCAGCAAAAAAGACAAACGTCCAGCTTTTGCTGCCACAGCAAAGGTGCCAGCGGGGAAAAGGCATGCTGGTCCTCTCTGCCTCCTGGAACCCCTTCAAATGCCCCACACAATTTGGCCCTCTCTGCTTTCCTGCCCACTCTATCCTCAAAAGCACCTTTTTGCACTTTTGGCGCCCTCCGCAGCAAAAAAGACAAACGTCCAGCTTTTGCTGCCACAGCAAAGGGGCCAGCGGGGAAAAGTCACGCTGGTCCTCACTGCCTCCTGGAACTTCTTCAAATGCCCCACACAATTTGGCCCTCTCTGCTTTCCTGCCGACTCTATCCTCAAAAGCACCTTTTTTCACTTTTGGCGCCCTCCGCAGCAACAAAGACAAACGTCCAGCTTTTGCTGCCACAGCAAAGGTGCCAGCGGGGAAAAGTCATGCTGGTCCTCACTGCCTCCTGGAACCCCTTCAAATGCCCCACACAATTTGGCCCTCTCTGCTTTCCTGCCCACTCTATCCTCAAAAGCACCTTTTTGCACTTTTGGCGCCCTCCGCAGCAAAAAAGACAAACGTCCAGCTTTTGCTGCCACAGCAAAGGTGCCAGCGGGGAAAAGGCATGCTGGTCCTCACTGCCTCCTGGAACCCCTTCAAATGCCCCACACAATTTGGCCCTCTCTGCTTTCCTGCCGACTCTATCCTCAAAAGCACCTTTTTTCACTTTTGGCGCCCTCCGCAGCAAAAAAGACAAACGTCCAGCTTTTGCTGCCACAGCAAAGGTGCCAGCGGGGAAAAGTCACGCTGGTCCTCACTGCCTCCTGGAACCCCTTCAAATGCCCCACACAATTTGGCCCTCTCTGCTTTCCTGCCGACTCTATCCTTAAAAGCACCATTTTTCACTTTTGGCGCCCTCCGCAGCAAAAAAGACAAACGTCCAGCTTTTGCTGCCACAGCAAAGGGGCCAGCGGGGAAAACTCATGCTGGTCCTCACTGCCTCCTGGAACCCCTTCAAATGCCCCACACAATTTGGCCCTCTCTGCTTTCCTGCAGACTCTATCCTCAAAAGCACCTTTTTTCACTTTCGGCGCCCTCCGGAGCAAAAAAGACAAACGTCCAGCTTTTGCTGCCACAGCAAAGGTGCCAGCGGGGAAAAGTCATGCTGGTCCTCACTGCCTCCTGGAACCCCTTCAAATGCCCCACACAATTTGCCCCTCTCTGCTTTCCTGCCGACTTTAGCCTCAAAAGCACCTTTTTGCACTTTTGGCGCCCTCTGCAGCAAAAAAGACAAACGTCCAGCTTTTGCTGCCACAGCAAAGGGGCCAGCGGGGAAAAGTCATGCTGGTCCTCACTGCCTCCTGGAACCCCTTCAAATGCCCCACACAATTTGGCCCTCTCTGCTTTCCTGCCCACTCTATCCTCAAAAGCACCTTTTTTCACTTTTGGCGCCCTCCGCAGCAAAAAAGACAAACGTCCAGCTTTTGCTGCCACAGCAAAGGGGCCAGCGGGGAAAAGTCATGCTGGTCCTCACTGCCTCCTGGAACCCCTTCAAATGCCCCACACAATTTGGCCCTCTCTGCTTTCCTGCCCACTCTATCCTCAAAAGAACCTTTTTTCACTTTTGGCGCCCTCCGCAGCAAAAAAGACAAAGGTCCAGCTTTTGCTGCCACAGCAAAGGGGCCAGCGGGGAAAAGTCATGCTGGTCCTCACTGCCTCCTGGAACCCCTTCAAATGCCCCACACAATTTGGCCCTCTCTGCTTTCCTGCCGACTCTATCCTCAAAAGCACCTTTTTTCACTTTCGGCGCCCTCCGGAGCAAAAAAGACAAAGGTCCAGCTTTTGCTGCCACAGTAAAGGGGCCAGCGGGGAAAAGTCATGCTGGTCCTCACTGCCTCCTGGAACCCCTTCGAATGCTTCACACAATTTGGCCCTCTCTGCTTTCCTGCCGACTCTATCCTCAAAAGCACCTTTTTTCACTTTTGGCGCCCTCCGCAGCAAAAAAGACAAACGTCCAGCTTTTGCTGCCACAGCAAAGGTGCCAGCGGGGAAAAGTCACGCTGGTCCTCACTGCCTCCTGGAACCCCTTCAAATGCCCCACACAATTTGGCCCTCTCTGCTTTCCTGCCGACTCTATCCTCAAAAGCACCTTTTTTCAATTTTGGCGCCCTCCGCAGCAACAAAGACAAACGTCCAGCTTTTGCTGCCACAGCAAAGGGGCCAGCGGGGAAAAGTCATGCTGGTCCTCACTGCCTCCTGGAACCCCTTCAAATGCCCCACACAATTTGCCCCTCTCTGCTTTCTTGCCGAATCTATCCTCAAAAGCACCTTTTTTCATTTTTGGCGCCCTCCGCAGAAAAAGAGAAACGTCCAGCTTTTGCTGCCACAGCAAAAAGGCCAGCGGGGAAAAGTCATGCTGGTCCTCACTGCCTCCTGGAACCCCTTCAAATGCCCCACACAATTTGGCCCTCTCTTCTTTCCTGCCGACTTTAGCCTCAAAAGCACCTTTTTTCACTTTTGGCGCCCTCCGCAGCAAAAAAGACAAACGTCCAGCTTTTGCTGCCACAGCAAAGGTGCCAGCGGGGAAAAGTGATGCTGGTCCTCACTGCCTCCTGGAACCCCTTCAAATGCCCCACACAATTTGGCCCTCTCTGCTTTCCTGCCGACTCTATCCTCAAAAGCATCTTTTTTCACTTTTGGCGCCCTCCGCAGCAAAAAAGACAAACGTCCAGCTTTTGCTGCCACAGCAAAGGTGCCAGCGGGGAAAAGTCATGCTGGTCCTCACTGCCTCCTGGAACCCCTTCAAATGCCCCACACAATTTGGCCCTCTCTGCTTTCCTGCCGACTCTATCCTCAAAAGCACCTTTTTTCACTTTTGGCGCCCTCCGCAGCAAAAAAGACAAACGTCCAGCTTTTGCTGCCACAGCAAAGGTGCCAGCGGGGAAAAGTCATGCTGGTCCTCACTGCCTCCTGGAACCCCTTCAAATGCCCCACACAATTTGGCCCTCTCTGCTTTCCTGCCGACTCTATCCTCAAAAGCACCTTTTTTCACTTTTGGCTCCCTCCGCAGCAAAAAAGACAAAGGTCCAGCTTTTGCTGCCACAGCAAAGGTGCCAGCGGGGAAAAGTCATGCTGGTTCTCATTGCATCCTGGAACCCCTTCAAATGCCCCACACAATTTGGCCCTCTCTGCTTTCCTGCCGACTCTATCCTCAAAAGCACCTTTTTTCACTTTCGGCGCCCTCCGGAGCAAAAAAGACAAACGTCCAGCTTTTGCTGCCACAGCAAAGGGGCCAGCGGGGAAAAGTCATGCTGGTCCTCACTGCCTCCTGGGACCCCTTCAAATGCCCCACACAATTTGGCCCTCTCTGCTTTCCTGCCGACTCTAGCCTCAAAAGCACCTTTTTTCACTTTTGGCGCCCTCCGCAGCAAAAAAGACAAAGGTCCAGCTTTTGCTGCCACAGCAAAGGGGCCAGCGGGGAAAAGTCATGCTGGTCCTCACTGCCTCCTGGAACCCCTTCAAATGCCCCACACAATTTGCCCCTCTCTGCTTTCTTGCCGAATCTAGCTTAAAAAGCACCTTTTTTCATTTTTGGCGCCCTCCGCAGCAAAAAAGACAAACGTCCAGCTTTTGCTGCCACAGCAAAGGGGCCAGCGGGGAAAAGTGATGCTGGTCCTCACTGCCTCCTGGAACCCCTTCAAATGCCCCACACAATTTGGCCCTCTCTGCTTTCCTGCCCACTCTATCCTCAAAAGCACCTTTTTGCACTTTTGGCGCCCTCCGCAGCAAAAAAGACAAACGTCCAGCTTTTGCTGCCACAGCAAAGGTGCCAGCGGGGAAAAGTCATGCTGGTCCTCACTGCCTCCTGGAACCCCTTCAAATGCCCCACACAATTTGGCCCTTACTGCTTTCCTGCCGACTCTATCCTCAAAAGCATCTTTTTTCACTTTTGGTGCACCCCGCAGCAAAAAAGACAAACGTCCAGCTTTTGCTGCCACAGCAAAGGGGCCAGCGGGGAAAAGTCATGCTGGTCCTCACTGCCTCCTGGAACCCCTTCAAATGCCCCACACAATTTGGCCCTCTCTGCTTTCCTGCCCACTCTATCCTCAAAAGCACATTTTTGCACTTTTGGCGCCCTCCGCAGCAAAAAAGACAAACGTCCAGCTTTTGCTGCCACAGCAAAGGGGCCAGCGGGGAAAAGTCATGCTGGTCCTCACTGCCTCCTGGAACCCCTTCAAATGCCCCACACAATTTGGCCCTCTCTGCTTTCCTGCCCACTCTATCCTCAAAAGCACCTTTTTTCAATTTTGGCGCCCTCCGCAGCAAAAAAGACAAACGTCCAGCTTTTGCTGCCACAGCAAAGGGGCCAGCGGGGAAAAGTCATGCTGGTCCTCACTGCCTCCTGGAACCCCTTCAAATGCCCCACACAATTTGGCCCTCTCTGCTTTCCTGCCGACTCTATCCTCAAAAGCACCTTTTTTCACTTGCGGCGCCCTCCGCAGCAAAAAAGACAAAGGTCCAGCTTTTGCTGCCACAGTAAAGGGGCCAGCAGGGAAAAGTCATGCTGGTCCTCACTGCCTCCTGGAACCCCTTCGAATGCTTCACACAATTTGGCCCTCTCTGCTTTCCTGCCGACTCTAGCCTCAAAAGCACCTTTTTTCACTTTTGGCGCCCTCCGCAGCAAAAAAGACAAACGTCCAGCTTTTGCTGCCACAGCAAAGGTGCCAGCGGGGAAAAGTCATGCTGGTCCTCACTGCCTCCTGGAACCCCTTCAAATGCCCCACACAATTTGGCCCTCTCTGCTTTCCTGCCGACTCTAGCCTCAAAAGCACCTTTTTTCAATTTTGGCGCCCTCCGCAGCAACAAAGACAAACGTCCAGCTTTTGCTGCCACAGCAAAGGGGCCAGCGGGGAAAAGTCATGCTGGTCCTCACTGCCTCCTGGAACCCCTTCAAATGCCCCACACAATTTCGCCCTCTCTGCTTTCCTGCCGACTCTAGCCTCAAAAGCACCTTTTTTCACTTTTGGCGCCCTCCGCAGCAAAAAAGACAAACGTCCAGCTTTTGCTGCCACAGCAAAGGTGCCAGCGGGGAAAAGTCATGCTGGTCCTCACTGCCTCCTGGAACCCCTTCAAATGCCCCACACAATTTGGCCCTCTCTGCTTTCCTGCCGACTCTAGCCTCAAAAACAACTTTTTTCAATTTTGGCGCCCTCCGCAGCAACAAAGACAAACGTCCAGCTTTTGCTGCCACAGCAAAGGGGCCAGCGGGGAAAAGTCATGCTGGTCCTCACTGCCTCCTGGAACCCCTTCAAATGCCCCACACAATTTGGCCCTCTCTTCTTTCCTGCAGACTCTAGCCTCAAAAGCACCTTTTTTCACTTTTGGCGCCCTCCGCAGCAAAAAAGACAAACGTCCAGCTTTTGCTGCCACAGCAAAGGGGCCAGCGGGGAAAAGTCACGCTGGTCCTCACTGCCTCCTGGAACCCCTTCAAATGCCCCACACAATTTGGCCCTTACTGCTTTCCTGCCGACTCTATCCTCAAAAGCACCTTTTTTCACTTTTGGTGCACCCCGCAGCAAAAAAGACAAACGTCCAGCTTTTGCTGCCACAGCAAAGGGGCCAGCGGGGAAAAGTCATGCTGGTCCTCACTGCCTCCTGGAACCCCTTCAAATGCCCCACACAATTTGCCCCTCTCTGCTTTCCTGCCGACACTATCCTCAAAAGCACCTTTTTTCACTTTTGGCGCCGTCCGCAGCAAAAAAGACAAACGTCCAGCTTTTGCTGCCACAGCAAAGGGGCCAGCGGGGAAAAGTCATGCTGGTCCTCACTGCCTCCTGGAACCCCTTCAAATGCCCCACACAATTTGGCCCTCTCTGCTTTCCTGCCGACTCTATCCTCAAAAGCACATTTTTCACTTTTGGCGCCCTCCGCAGCAAAAAAGACAAAGGTCCAGCTTTTGCTGCCACAGCAAAGGGGCCAGCGGGGAAAAGTCATGCTGGTCCTCACTGCCTCCTGGAACCCCTTCAAATGCCCCACACAATTTGGCCCTCTCTGCTTTCCTGCCCACTCTAGCCTCAAAAGCACCTTTTTTCACTTTCGGCGCCCTCCGGAGCAAAAAAGACAAACGTCCAGCTTTTGCTGCCACAGCAAAGGGGCCAGCGGGGAAAAGTCATGCTGGTCCTCACTGCCTCCTGGAACCCCTTCAAATGCTTCACACAATTTGGCCCTCTCTGCTTTCCTGCCGACTCTAGCCTCAAAAGCACCTTTTTTCACTTTTGGCGCCCTCCGCAGCAAAAAAGACAAACGTCCAGCTTTTGCTGCCACAGCAAAGGGGCCAGCGGGGAAAAAGTCATGCTGGTCCTCACTGCCTCCTGGAACCCCTTCAAATGCCCCACACAATTTGGCCCTCTCTGCTTTCCTGCCGACTCTATCCTCAAAAGCACCTTTTTTCACTTTTGGCGCCCTCCGCAGCAAAAAAGACAAAGGTCCAGCTTTTGCTGCCACAGCAAAGGGGCCAGCGGGGAAAAGTCATGCTGGTCCTCACTGCCTCCTGGAACCCCTTCAAATGCCCACACAATTTGGCCCTCTCTGCTTTCCTGCCGACTCTAGCCTCAAAAGCACCTTTTTTCACTTTTGGCGCCCTCCGCAGCAAAAAAGACAAACGTCCAGCTTTTGCTGCCACAGCAAAGGGGCCAGCGGGGAAAAGTCATGCTGGTCCTCACTGCCTCCTGGAACCCCTTCAAATGCCCCACACAATTTGGCCCTCTCTGCTTTCCTGCCGACTTTATCCTCAAAAGCATCTTTTTGCACTTTTGGCGCCCTCCGCAGCAAAAAAGACAAACGTCCAGCTTTTGCTGCCACAGCAAAGCTGCCAGCGGGGAAAAGTCATGCTGGTCCTCACTGCCTCCTGGAACCCCTTCAAATGCCCCACACAATTTGGCCCTCTCTGCTTTCCTGCCCACTCTATCCTCAAAAGCACCTTTTTGCACTTTTGGCGCCCTCCGCAGCAAAAAAGACAAACGTCCAGCTTTTGCTGCCACAGCAAAGGTGCCAGCGGGGAAAAGTCATGCTGGTCCTCACTGCCTCCTGGAACCCCTTCAAATGCCCCACACAATTTGGCCCTCTCTGCTTTCCTGCCGACTCTATCCTCAAAAGCACCTTTTTTCACTTTTGGCGCCCTCCGCAGCAAAAAAGACAAAGGTCCAGCTTTTGCTGCCACAGCAAAGGGGCCAGCGGGGAAAAGTCATGCTGGTCCTCACTGCCTCCTGGAACCCCTTCAAATGCCCCACACAATTTGGCCCTCTCTGCTTTCCTGCCGACTCTAGCCTCAAAAGCACCTTTTTTCACTTTTGGCGCCCTCCGCAGCAAATAAGACAAACGTCCAGCTTTTGCTGCCACAGCAAAGGTGCCAGCGGGGAAAAGTCACGCTGGTCCTCACTGCCTCCTGGAACCCCTTCAAATGCCCCACACAATTTGGCCCTCTCTGCTTTCCTGCCGACTCTATCCTCAAAAGCACCTTTTTTCACTTTTGGCGCCCTCCGCAGCAAAAAAGACAAACGTCCAGCTTTTGCTGCCACAGCAAAGGGGCCAGCGGGGAAAAGTCATGCTGGTCCTCACTGCCTCCTGGAACCCCTTCAAATGCCCTACACAATTTGGCCCTCTCTGCTTTCTTGCCGACTCTATCCTCAAAAGCACCTTTTTTCACTTTTGGCGCCCTCCGCAGCAAAAAAGACAAACGTCCAGCTTTTGCTGCCACAGCAAAGGGGCCAGCGGGGAAAAGTCATGCTGGTCCTCACTGCCTCCTGGAACCCCTTCAAATGCCCCACACAATTTGGCCCTCTCTGCTTTCCTGCCGACTCTATCCTCAAAAGCACCTTTTTTCAATTTTGGCGCCCTCCGCAGCAACAAAGACAAAGGTCCAGCTTTTGCTGCCACAGCAAAGGGGCCAGCGGGGAAAAGTCATGCTGGTCCTCACTGCCTCCTGGAACCCCTTCAAATGCCCCACACAATTTGGGCCTCTCTGCTTTCCTGCCGACTCTAGCCTCAAAAGCACCTTTTTTCACTTTTGGCGCCCTCCGCAGCAAATAAGACAAACGTCCAGCTTTTGCTGCCACAGCCAAGGTGCCAGCGGGGAAAAGTCACGCTGGTCCTCACTGCCTCCTGGAACCCCTTCAAATGCCCACACAATTTGGCCCTCTCTGCTTTCCTGCCGACTCTAGCCTCAAAAGCACCTTTTTTCACTTTTGGCGCCCTCCGCAGCAAAAAAGACAAACGTCCAGCTTTTGCTGCCACAGCAAAGGGGCCAGCGGGGAAAAGTCATGCTGGTCCTCACTGCCTCCTGGAACCCCTTCAAATGCCCTACACAATTTGGCCCTCTCTGCTTTCTTGCCGACTCTATCCTCAAAAGCACCTTTTTTCACTTTTGGCGCCCTCCGCAGCAAAAAAGACAAACGTCCAGCTTTTGCTGCCACAGCAAAGGTGCCAGCGGGGAAAAGTCATGCTGGTCCTCACTGCCTCCTGGAACCCCTTCAAATGCCCCACACAATTTGGCCCTCTCTGCTTTCCTGCCGATTCTATCCTCAAAAGCACCTTTTTTCCAATTTTGGCGCCCTCCGCAGCAACAAAGACAAACGTCCAGCTTTTGCTGCCACAGCAAAGGGGCCAGCGGGGAAAAGTCATGCTGGTCCTCACTGCCTCCTGGAACCCCTTCAAATGCCCCACACAATTTCGCCCTCTCTGCTTTCCTGCCGACTCTAGCCTCAAAAGCACCTTTTTTCACTTTTGGCGCCCTCCGCAGCAAAAAAGACAAACGTCCAGCTTTTGCTGCCACAGCAAAGGGGCCAGCGGGGAAAAGTCATGCTGGTCCTCACTGCCTCCTGGAACCCCTTCAAATGCCCCACACAATTTGGCCCTCTCTGCTTTCCTGCCGACTCTAGCCTCAAAAGCACCTTTTTTCACTTTTGGCGCCCTCCGCAGCAAAAAAGACAAACGTCCAGCTTTTGCTGCCACAGCAAAGGGGCCAGCGGGGAAAAGTCATGCTGGTCCTCACTGCCTCCTGGAACCCCTTCAAATGCCCTACACAATTTGGCCCTCTCTGCTTTCTTGCCGACTCTATCCTCAAAAGCACCTTTTTTCACTTTTGGCGCCCTCCGCAGCAAAAAAGACAAACGTCCAGCTTTTGCTGCCACAGCAAAGGTGCCAGCGGGGAAAAGTCATGCTGGTCCTCACTGCCTCCTGGAACCCCTTCAAATGCCCCACACAATTTGGCCCTCTCTGCTTTCCTGCCGATTCTATCCTCAAAAGCACCTTTTTTCAATTTTGGCGCCCTCCGCAGCAACAAAGACAAACGTCCAGCTTTTGCTGCCACAGCAAAGGGGCCAGCGGGGAAAAGTCATGCTGGTCCTCACTGCCTCCTGGAACCCCTTCAAATGCCCCACACAATTTCGCCCTCTCTGCTTTCCTGCCGACTCTAGCCTCAAAAGCACCTTTTTTCACTTTTGGCGCCCTCCGCAGCAAAAAAGACAAACGTCCAGCTTTTGCTGCCACAGCAAAGGGGCCAGCGGGGAAAAGTCATGCTGGTCCTCACTGCCTCCTGGAACCCCTTCAAATGCCCCACACAATTTGGCCCTCTCTGCTTTCCTGCCGACTCTAGCCTCAAAAGCACCTTTTTTCAATTTTGGCGCCCTCCGCAGCAACAAAGACAAACGTCCAGCTTTTGCTGCCACAGCAAAGGGGCCAGCGGGGAAAAGTCATGCTGGTCCTCACTGCCTCCTGGAACCCCTTCAAATGCCCCACACAATTTGGCCCTCTCTTCTTTCCTGCAGACTCTAGCCTCAAAAGCACCTTTTTTCACTTTTGGCGCCCTCCGCAGCAAAAAAGACAAACGTCCAGCTTTTGCTGCCACAGCAAAGGGGCCAGCGGGGAAAAGTCACGCTGGTCCTCACTGCCTCCTGGAACCCCTTCAAATGCCCCACACAATTTGGCCCTTACTGCTTTCCTGCCGACTCTATCCTCAAAAGCACCTTTTTTCACTTTTGGTGCACCCCGCAGCAAAAAAGACAAAGGTCCAGCTTTTGCTGCCACAGCAAAGGGGCCAGCGGGGAAAAGTCATGCTGGTCCTCACTGCCTCCTGGAACCCCTTCAAATGCCCCACACAATTTGCCCCTCTCTGCTTTCCTGCCGACACTATCCTCAAAAGCACCTTTTTTCACTTTTGGCGCCGTCCGCAGCAAAAAAGACAAACGTCCAGCTTTTGCTGCCACAGCAAAGGGGCCAGCGGGGAAAAGTCATGCTGGTCCTCACTGCCTCCTGGAACCCCTTCAAATGCCCCACACAATTTGGCCCTCTCTGCTTTCCTGCCGACTCTATCCTCAAAAGCACATTTTTCACTTTTGGCGCCCTCCGCAGCAAAAAAGACAAACGTCCAGCTTTTGCTGCCACAGCAAAGGGGCCAGCGGGGAAAAGTCATGCTGGTCCTCACTGCCTCCTGGAACCCCTTCAAATGCCCCACACAATTTGGCCCTCTCTGCTTTCCTGCCGACTTTATCCTCAAAAGCATCTTTTTGCACTTTTGGCGCCCTCCGCAGCAAATAAGACAAACGTCCAGCTTTTGCTGCCACAGCAAAGCTGCCAGCGGGGAAAAGTCATGCTGGTCCTCACTGCCTCCTGGAACCCCTTCAAATGCCCCACACAATTTGGCCCTCTCTGCTTTCCTGCCCACTCTATCCTCAAAAGCACCTTTTTGCACTTTTGGCGCCCTCCGCAGCAAAAAAGACAAACGTCCAGCTTTTGCTGCCACAGCAAAGGTGCCAGCGGGGAAAAGTCATGCTGGTCCTCACTGCCTCCTGGAACCCCTTCAAATGCCCCACACAATTTGGCCCTCTCTGCTTTCCTGCCCACTCTATCCTCAAAAGCACCTTTTTTCACTTTTGGCGCCCTCCGCAGCAAAAAAGACAAAGGTCCAGCTTTTGCTGCCACAGCAAAGGGGCCAGCGGGGAAAAGTCATGCTGGTCCTCACTGCCTCCTGGAACCCCTTCAAATGCCCCACACAATTTGGCCCTCTCTGCTTTCCTGCCGACTCTAGCCTCAAAAGCACCTTTTTTCACTTTTGGCGCCCTCCGCAGCAAATAAGACAAAGGTCCAGCTTTTGCTGCCACAGCAAAGGTGCCAGCGGGGAAAAGTCACGCTGGTCCTCACTGCCTCCTGGAACCCCTTCAAATGCCCCACACAATTTGGCCCTCTCTGCTTTCCTGCCGACTCTAGCCTCAAAAGCACCTTTTTTCACTTTTGGCGCCCTCCGCAGCAAAAAAGACAAACGTCCAGCTTTTGCTGCCACAGCAAAGGGGCCAGCGGGGAAAAGTCATGCTGGTCCTCACTGCCTCCTGGAACCCCTTCAAATGCCCTACACAATTTGGCCCTCTCTGCTTTCTTGCCGACTCTATCCTCAAAAGCACCTTTTTTCACTTTTGGCGCCCTCCGCAGCAAAAAAGACAAACGTCCAGCTTTTGCTGCCACAGCAAAGGGGCCAGCGGGGAAAAGTCATGCTGGTCCTCACTGCCTCCTGGAACCCCTTCAAATGCCCCACACAATTTGGGCCTCTCTGCTTTCCTGCCGACTCTAGCCTCAAAAGCACCTTTTTGCACTTTTGGCGCCCTCCGCAGCAAAAAAGACAAACGTCCAGCTTTTGCTGCCACAGCAAAGGTGCCAGCGGTGAAAAGTCACGCTGGTCCTCACTGCCTCCTGGAACCCCTTCAAATGCCCCACACAATTTGGCCCTCTCTGCTTTCCTGCCGACTCTATCCTCAAAAGCATCTTTTTGCACTTTTGGCGCCCTCCGCAGCAAAAAAGACAAACGTCCAGCTTTTGCTGCCACAGCAAAGGGGCCAGCGGGGAAAAGTCATGCTGGTCCTCACTGCCTCCTGGAACCCCTTCAAATGCCCCACACAATTTGGCCCTCTCTGCTTTCCTGCCGACTCTAGCCTCAAAAGCACCTTTTTTCACTTTTGGCGCCCTCCGCAGCAAAAAAGACAAACGTCCAGCTTTTGCTGCCACAGCAAAAAGGCCAGCGGGGAAAAGTCATGCTGGTCCTCACTGCCTCCTGGAACCCCTTCAAATGCCCCACACAATTTGGCCCTCTCTGCTTTCCTGCCGACTCTATCCTCAAAAGCACCTTTTTTCACTTTTGGCGCCCTCCGCAGCAAAAAAGACAAAGGTCCAGCTTTTGCTGCCACAGCAAAGGGGCCAGCGGGGAAAAGTGATGCTGGTCCTCACTGCCTCCTGGAACCCCTTCAAATGCCCCACACAATTTGGCCCTCTCTGCTTTCCTGCCCACTCTATCCTCAAAAGCACCTTTTTTCACTTTTGGCGCCCTCCGCAGCAAAAAAGACAAACGTCCAGCTTTTGCTGCCACAGCAAAGGTGCCAGCGTGGAAAAGTCACGCTGGTCCTCACTGCCTCCTGGAACCCCTTCAAATGCCCCACACAATTTGGCCCTCTCTGCTTTCCTGCCGACTCTAGCCTCAAAAGCACCTTTTTTCAATTTTGGCGCCCTCCGCAGCAAAAAAGACAAACGTCCAGCTTTTGCTGCCACAGCAAAGGTGCCAGCGGGGAAAAGTCATGCTGGTCCTCACTGCCTCCTGGAACCCCTTCAAATGCCCCACACAATTTGGCCCTCTCTGCTTTCCTGCCGACTCTAGCCTCAAAAGCACCTTTTTTCACTTTCGGCGCCCTCCGGAGCAAAAAAGACAAACGTCCAGCTTTTGCTGCCACAGCAAAGGTGCCAGCGGGGAAAAGTCATGCTGGTCCTCACTGCCTCCTGGAACCCCTTCAAATGCCCCACACAATTTGGCCCTCTCTGCTTTCCTGCCGACTTTAGCCTCAAAAGCACCTTTTTTCACTTTTGGCGCCCTCCGCAGCAAAAAAGACAAACGTCCAGCTTTTGCTGCCACAGCAAAGGGGCCAGCGGGGAAAAGTCATGCTGGTCCTCACTGCCTCCTGGAACCCCTTCAAATGCCCCACACAATTTGGCCCTCTCTGCTTTCCTGCCGACTCTATCCTCAAAAGCACCTTTTTTCAATTTTGGCGCCCTCCGCAGCAACAAAGACAAACGTCCAGCTTTTGCTGCCACAGCAAAGGGGCCAGCGGGGAAAAGTCATGCTGGTCCTCACTGCCTCCTGGAACCCCTTCAAATGCCCCACACAATTTGCCCCTCTCTGCTTTCTTGCCGACTCTATCCTCAAAAGCACCTTTTTTCATTTTTGGCGCCCTCCGCAGCAAAAAAGACAAAGGTCCAGCTTTTGCTGCCACAGCAAAGGGGCCAGCGGGGAAAAGTCATGCTGGTCCTCACTGCCTCCTGGAACCCCTTCAAATGCCCCACACAATTTGGCCCTCTCTGCTTTCCTGCCCACTCTATCCTCAAAAGCACCTTTTTTCACTTTTGGCGCCCTCCGCAGCAAAAAAGACAAACGTCCAGCTTTTGCTGCCACAGCAAAGGGGCCAGCGGTGAAAAGTCATGCTGGTCCTCACTGCCTCCTGGAACCCCTTCAAATGCCCCACACAATTTGGACCTCTCTGCTTTCCTGCCCACTCTATCCTCAAAAGCACCTTTTTTCACTTTTGGCGCCCTCCGCAGCAAAAAAGACAAAGGTCCAGCTTTTGCTGCCACAGCAAAGGGGCCAGCGGGGAAAAGTCATGCTGGTCCTCACTGCCTCCTGGAACCCCTTCAAATGCCCCACACAATTTGGCCCTCTCTGCTTTCCTGCCGACTCTATCCTCAAAAGCACCTTTTTTCACTTTCGGCGCCCTCCGGAGCAAAAAAGACAAAGGTCCAGCTTTTGCTGCCACAGTAAAGGTGCCAGCGGGGAAAAGTCATGCTGGTCCTCACTGCCTCCTGGAACCCCTTCGAATGCTTCACACAATTTGGCCCTCTCTGCTTTCCTGCCGACTCTATCCTCAAAAGCACCTTTTTTCACTTTTGGCGCCCTCCGCAGCAAAAAAGACAAACGTCCAGCTTTTGCTGCCACAGCAAAGGTGCCAGCGGGGAAAAGTCACGCTGGTCCTCACTGCCTCCTGGAACCCCTTCAAATGCCCCACACAATTTGGCCCTCTCTGCTTTCCTGCCGACTCTATCCTCAAAAGCACCTTTTTTCAATTTTGGCGCCCTCCGCAGCAACAAAGACAAACGTCCAGCTTTTGCTGCCACAGCAAAGGGGCCAGCGGGGAAAAGTCATGCTGGTCCTCACTGCCTCCTGGAACCCCTTCAAATGCCCCACACAATTTGCCCCTCTCTGCTTTCTTGCCGAATCTATCCTCAAAAGCACCTTTTTTCATTTTTAGCGCCCTCCGCAGAAAAAGAGAAACGTCCAGCTTTTGCTGCCACAGCAAAAAGGCCAGCGGGGAAAAGTCATGCTGGTCCTCACTGCCTCCTGGAACCCCTTCAAATGCCCCACACAATTTGGCCCTCTCTGCTTTCCTGCCGACTCTATCCTCAAAAGCACCTTTTTTCACTTTTGGCTCCCTCCGCAGCAAAAAAGACAAAGGTCCAGCTTTTGCTGCCACAGCAAAGGTGCCAGCGGGGAAAAGTCATGCTGGTTCTCATTGCATCCTGGAACCCCTTCAAATGCCCCACACAATTTGGCCCTCTCTGCTTTCCTGCCGACTCTATCCTCAAAAGCACCTTTTTTCACTTTCGGCGCCCTCCGGAGCAAAAAAGACAAACGTCCAGCTTTTGCTGCCACAGCAAAGGGGCCAGCGGGGAAAAGTCATGCTGGTCCTCACTGCCTCCTGGGACCCCTTCAAATGCCCCACACAATTTGGCCCTCTCTGCTTTCCTGCCGACTCTAGCCTCAAAAGCACCTTTTTTCACTTTTGGCGCCCTCCGCAGCAAAAAAGACAAAGGTCCAGCTTTTGCTGCCACAGCAAAGGGGCCAGCGGGGAAAAGTCATGCTGGTCCTCACTGCCTCCTGGAACCCCTTCAAATGCCCCACACAATTTGCCCCTCTCTGCTTTCTTGCCGAATCTAGCTTAAAAAGCACCTTTTTTCATTTTTGGCGCCCTCCGCAGCAAAAAAGACAAACGTCCAGCTTTTGCTGCCACAGCAAAGGGGCCAGCGGGGAAAAGTGATGCTGGTCCTCACTGCCTCCTGGAACCCCTTCAAATGCCCCACACAATTTGGCCCTCTCTGCTTTCCTGCCCACTCTATCCTCAAAAGCACCTTTTTGCACTTTTGGCGCCCTCCGCAGCAAAAAAGACAAACGTCCAGCTTTTGCTGCCACAGCAAAGGTGCCAGCGGGGAAAAGTCATGCTGGTCCTCACTGCCTCCTGGAACCCCTTCAAATGCCCCACACAATTTGGCCCTTACTGCTTTCCTGCCGACTCTATCCTCAAAAGCATCTTTTTTCACTTTTGGTGCACCCCGCAGCAAAAAAGACAAACGTCCAGCTTTTGCTGCCACAGCAAAGGGGCCAGCGGGGAAAAGTCATGCTGGTCCTCACTGCCTCCTGGAACCCCTTCAAATGCCCCACACAATTTGGCCCTCTCTGCTTTCCTGCCCACTCTATCCTCAAAAGCACATTTTTGCACTTTTGGCGCCCTCCGCAGCAAAAAAGACAAACGTCCAGCTTTTGCTGCCACAGCAAAGGGGCCAGCGGGGAAAAGTCATGCTGGTCCTCACTGCCTCCTGGAACCCCTTCAAATGCCCCACACAATTTGGCCCTCTCTGCTTTCCTGCCCACTCTATCCTCAAAAGCACCTTTTTTCAATTTTGGCGCCCTCCGCAGCAAAAAAGACAAACGTCCAGCTTTTGCTGCCACAGCAAAGGGGCCAGCGGGGAAAAGTCATGCTGGTCCTCACTGCCTCCTGGAACCCCTTCAAATGCCCCACACAATTTGGCCCTCTCTGCTTTCCTGCCGACTCTATCCTCAAAAGCACCTTTTTTCACTTGCGGCGCCCTCCGCAGCAAAAAAGACAAAGGTCCAGCTTTTGCTGCCACAGTAAAGGGGCCAGCAGGGAAAAGTCATGCTGGTCCTCACTGCCTCCTGGAACCCCTTCGAATGCTTCACACAATTTGGCCCTCTCTGCTTTCCTGCCGACTCTAGCCTCAAAAGCACCTTTTTTCACTTTTGGCGCCCTCCGCAGCAAAAAAGACAAACGTCCAGCTTTTGCTGCCACAGCAAAGGTGCCAGCGGGGAAAAGTCATGCTGGTCCTCACTGCCTCCTGGAACCCCTTCAAATGCCCCACACAATTTGGCCCTCTCTGCTTTCCTGCCGACTCTATCCTCAAAAGCACCTTTTTTCAATTTTGGCGCCCTCCGCAGCAACAAAGACAAACGTCCAGCTTTTGCTGCCACAGCAAAGGGGCCAGCGGGGAAAAGTCATGCTGGTCCTCACTGCCTCCTGGAACCCCTTCAAATGCCCCACACAATTTGGCCCTCTCTTCTTTCCTGCAGACTCTAGCCTCAAAAGCACCTTTTTTCACTTTTGGCGCCCTCCGCAGCAAAAAAGACAAACGTCCAGCTTTTGCTGCCACAGCAAAGGGGCCAGCGGGGAAAAGTCATGCTGGTCCTCACTGCCTCCTGGAACCCCTTCAAATGCCCCACACAATTTGGCCCTCTCTGCTTTCCTGCCGACTCTAGCCTCAAAAGCACCTTTTTTCACTTTTGGCGCCCTCCGCAGCAAAAAAGACAAACGTCCAGCTTTTGCTGCCACAGCAAAAAGGCCAGCGGGGAAAAGTCATGCTGGTCCTCACTGCCTCCTGGAACCCCTTCAAATGCCCCACACAATTTGGCCCTCTCTGCTTTCCTGCCGACTCTATCCTCAAAAGCACCTTTTTTCACTTTTGGCGCCCTCCGCAGCAAAAAAGACAAAGGTCCAGCTTTTGCTGCCACAGCAAAGGGGCCAGCGGGGAAAAGTGATGCTGGTCCTCACTGCCTCCTGGAACCCCTTCAAATGCCCCACACAATTTGGCCCTCTCTGCTTTCCTGCCCACTCTATCCTCAAAAGCACCTTTTTTCACTTTTGGCGCCCTCCGCAGCAAAAAAGACAAACGTCCAGCTTTTGCTGCCACAGCAAAGGTGCCAGCGTGGAAAAGTCACGCTGGTCCTCACTGCCTCCTGGAACCCCTTCAAATGCCCCACACAATTTGGCCCTCTCTGCTTTCCTGCCGACTCTAGCCTCAAAAGCACCTTTTTTCAATTTTGGCGCCCTCCGCAGCAAAAAAGACAAACGTCCAGCTTTTGCTGCCACAGCAAAGGTGCCAGCGGGGAAAAGTCATGCTGGTCCTCACTGCCTCCTGGAACCCCTTCAAATGCCCCACACAATTTGGCCCTCTCTGCTTTCCTGCCGACTCTAGCCTCAAAAGCACCTTTTTTCACTTTCGGCGCCCTCCGGAGCAAAAAAGACAAACGTCCAGCTTTTGCTGCCACAGCAAAGGTGCCAGCGGGGAAAAGTCATGCTGGTCCTCACTGCCTCCTGGAACCCCTTCAAATGCCCCACACAATTTGGCCCTCTCTGCTTTCCTGCCGACTTTAGCCTCAAAAGCACCTTTTTTCACTTTTGGCGCCCTCCGCAGCAAAAAAGACAAACGTCCAGCTTTTGCTGCCACAGCAAAGGGGCCAGCGGGGAAAAGTCATGCTGGTCCTCACTGCCTCCTGGAACCCCTTCAAATGCCCCACACAATTTGCCCCTCTCTGCTTTCCTGCCGACTCTATCCTCAAAAGCACCTTTTTTCAATTTTGGCGCCCTCCGCAGCAACAAAGACAAACGTCCAGCTTTTGCTGCCACAGCAAAGGGGCCAGCGGGGAAAAGTCATGCTGGTCCTCACTGCCTCCTGGAACCCCTTCAAATGCCCCACACAATTTGCCCCTCTCTGCTTTCTTGCCGACTCTATCCTCAAAAGCACCTTTTTTCATTTTTGGCGCCCTCCGCAGCAAAAAAGACAAAGGTCCAGCTTTTGCTGCCACAGCAAAGGGGCCAGCGGGGAAAAGTCATGCTGGTCCTCACTGCCTCCTGGAACCCCTTCAAATGCCCCACACAATTTGGCCCTCTCTGCTTTCCTGCCCACTCTATCCTCAAAAGCACCTTTTTTCACTTTTGGCGCCCTCCGCAGCAAAAAAGACAAACGTCCAGCTTTTGCTGCCACAGCAAAGGGGCCAGCGGTGAAAAGTCATGCTGGTCCTCACTGCCTCCTGGAACCCCTTCAAATGCCCCACACAATTTGGACCTCTCTGCTTTCCTGCCCACTCTATCCTCAAAAGCACCTTTTTTCACTTTTGGCGCCCTCCGCAGCAAAAAAGACAAAGGTCCAGCTTTTGCTGCCACAGCAAAGGGGCCAGCGGGGAAAAGTCATGCTGGTCCTCACTGCCTCCTGGAACCCCTTCAAATGCCCCACACAATTTGGCCCTCTCTGCTTTCCTGCCGACTCTATCCTCAAAAGCACCTTTTTTCACTTTCGGCGCCCTCCGGAGCAAAAAAGACAAAGGTCCAGCTTTTGCTGCCACAGTAAAGGTGCCAGCGGGGAAAAGTCATGCTGGTCCTCACTGCCTCCTGGAACCCCTTCGAATGCTTCACACAATTTGGCCCTCTCTGCTTTCCTGCCGACTCTATCCTCAAAAGCACCTTTTTTCACTTTTGGCGCCCTCCGCAGCAAAAAAGACAAACGTCCAGCTTTTGCTGCCACAGCAAAGGTGCCAGCGGGGAAAAGTCACGCTGGTCCTCACTGCCTCCTGGAACCCCTTCAAATGCCCCACACAATTTGGCCCTCTCTGCTTTCCTGCCGACTCTATCCTCAAAAGCACCTTTTTTCAATTTTGGCGCCCTCCGCAGCAACAAAGACAAACGTCCAGCTTTTGCTGCCACAGCAAAGGGGCCAGCGGGGAAAAGTCATGCTGGTCCTCACTGCCTCCTGGAACCCCTTCAAATGCCCCACACAATTTGCCCCTCTCTGCTTTCTTGCCGAATCTATCCTCAAAAGCACCTTTTTTCATTTTTAGCGCCCTCCGCAGAAAAAGAGAAACGTCCAGCTTTTGCTGCCACAGCAAAAAGGCCAGCGGGGAAAAGTCATGCTGGTCCTCACTGCCTCCTGGAACCCCTTCAAATGCCCCACACAATTTGGCCCTCTCTGCTTTCCTGCCGACTCTATCCTCAAAAGCACCTTTTTTCACTTTTGGCTCCCTCCGCAGCAAAAAAGACAAAGGTCCAGCTTTTGCTGCCACAGCAAAGGTGCCAGCGGGGAAAAGTCATGCTGGTTCTCATTGCATCCTGGAACCCCTTCAAATGCCCCACACAATTTGGCCCTCTCTGCTTTCCTGCCGACTCTATCCTCAAAAGCACCTTTTTTCACTTTCGGCGCCCTCCGGAGCAAAAAAGACAAACGTCCAGCTTTTGCTGCCACAGCAAAGGGGCCAGCGGGGAAAAGTCATGCTGGTCCTCACTGCCTCCTGGGACCCCTTCAAATGCCCCACACAATTTGGCCCTCTCTGCTTTCCTGCCGACTCTAGCCTCAAAAGCACCTTTTTTCACTTTTGGCGCCCTCCGCAGCAAAAAAGACAAAGGTCCAGCTTTTGCTGCCACAGCAAAGGGGCCAGCGGGGAAAAGTCATGCTGGTCCTCACTGCCTCCTGGAACCCCTTCAAATGCCCCACACAATTTGCCCCTCTCTGCTTTCTTGCCGAATCTAGCTTAAAAAGCACCTTTTTTCATTTTTGGCGCCCTCCGCAGCAAAAAAGACAAACGTCCAGCTTTTGCTGCCACAGCAAAGGGGCCAGCGGGGAAAAGTGATGCTGGTCCTCACTGCCTCCTGGAACCCCTTCAAATGCCCCACACAATTTGGCCCTCTCTGCTTTCCTGCCCACTCTATCCTCAAAAGCACCTTTTTGCACTTTTGGCGCCCTCCGCAGCAAAAAAGACAAACGTCCAGCTTTTGCTGCCACAGCAAAGGTGCCAGCGGGGAAAAGTCATGCTGGTCCTCACTGCCTCCTGGAACCCCTTCAAATGCCCCACACAATTTGGCCCTTACTGCTTTCCTGCCGACTCTATCCTCAAAAGCATCTTTTTTCACTTTTGGTGCACCCCGCAGCAAAAAAGACAAACGTCCAGCTTTTGCTGCCACAGCAAAGGGGCCAGCGGGGAAAAGTCATGCTGGTCCTCACTGCCTCCTGGAACCCCTTCAAATGCCCCACTCAATTTGGCCCTCTCTGCTTTCCTGCCCACTCTATCCTCAAAAGCACATTTTTGCACTTTTGGCGCCCTCCGCAGCAAAAAAGACAAACGTCCAGCTTTTGCTGCCACAGCAAAGGGGCCAGCGGGGAAAAGTCATGCTGGTCCTCACTGCCTCCTGGAACCCCTTCAAATGCCCCACACAATTTGGCCCTCTCTGCTTTCCTGCCCACTCTATCCTCAAAAGCACCTTTTTTCAATTTTGGCGCCCTCCGCAGCAAAAAAGACAAACGTCCAGCTTTTGCTGCCACAGCAAAGGGGCCAGCGGGGAAAAGTCATGCTGGTCCTCACTGCCTCCTGGAACCCCTTCAAATGCCCCACACAATTTGGCCCTCTCTGCTTTCCTGCCGACTCTATCCTCAAAAGCACCTTTTTTCACTTGCGGCGCCCTCCGCAGCAAAAAAGACAAAGGTCCAGCTTTTGCTGCCACAGTAAAGGGGCCAGCAGGGAAAAGTCATGCTGGTCCTCACTGCCTCCTGGAACCCCTTCGAATGCTTCACACAATTTGGCCCTCTCTGCTTTCCTGCCGACTCTAGCCTCAAAAGCACCTTTTTTCACTTTTGGCGCCCTCCGCAGCAAAAAAGACAAACGTCCAGCTTTTGCTGCCACAGCAAAGGTGCCAGCGGGGAAAAGTCATGCTGGTCCTCACTGCCTCCTGGAACCCCTTCAAATGCCCCACACAATTTGGCCCTCTCTGCTTTCCTGCCGACTCTATCCTCAAAAGCACCTTTTTTCAATTTTGGCGCCCTCCGCAGCAACAAAGACAAACGTCCAGCTTTTGCTGCCACAGCAAAGGGGCCAGCGGGGAAAAGTCATGCTGGTCCTCACTGCCTCCTGGAACCCCTTCAAATGCCCCACACAATTTCGCCCTCTCTGCTTTCCTGCCGACTCTAGCCTCAAAAGCACCTTTTTTCACTTTTGGCGCCCTCCGCAGCAAAAAAGACAAACGTCCAGCTTTTGCTGCCACAGCAAAGGGGCCAGCGGGGAAAAGTCATGCTGGTCCTCACTGCCTCCTGGAACCCCTTCAAATGCCCCACACAATTTGGCCCTCTCTGCTTTCCTGCCGACTCTAGCCTCAAAAACAACTTTTTTCAATTTTGGCGCCCTCCGCAGCAACAAAGACAAACGTCCAGCTTTTGCTGCCACAGCAAAGGGGCCAGCGGGGAAAAGTCATGCTGGTCCTCACTGCCTCCTGGAACCCCTTCAAATGCCCCACACAATTTGGCCCTCTCTTCTTTCCTGCAGACTCTAGCCTCAAAAGCACCTTTTTTCACTTTTGGCGCCCTCCGCAGCAAAAAAGACAAACGTCCAGCTTTTGCTGCCACAGCAAAGGGGCCAGCGGGGAAAAGTCACGCTGGTCCTCACTGCCTCCTGGAACCCCTTCAAATGCCCCACACAATTTGGCCCTTACTGCTTTCCTGCCGACTCTATCCTCAAAAGCACCTTTTTTCACTTTTGGTGCACCCCGCAGCAAAAAAGACAAACGTCCAGCTTTTGCTGCCACAGCAAAGGGGCCAGCGGGGAAAAGTCATGCTGGTCCTCACTGCCTCCTGGAACCCCTTCAAATGCCCCACACAATTTGCCCCTCTCTGCTTTCCTGCCGACACTATCCTCAAAAGCACCTTTTTTCACTTTTGGCGCCGTCCGCAGCAAAAAAGACAAACGTCCAGCTTTTGCTGCCACAGCAAAGGGGCCAGCGGGGAAAAGTCATGCTGGTCCTCACTGCCTCCTGGAACCCCTTCAAATGCCCCACACAATTTGGCCCTCTCTGCTTTCCTGCCGACTCTATCCTCAAAAGCACATTTTTCACTTTTGGCGCCCTCCGCAGCAAAAAAGACAAAGGTCCAGCTTTTGCTGCCACAGCAAAGGGGCCAGCGGGGAAAAGTCATGCTGGTCCTCACTGCCTCCTGGAACCCCTTCAAATGCCCCACACAATTTGGCCCTCTCTGCTTTCCTGCCCACTCTAGCCTCAAAAGCACCTTTTTTCACTTTCGGCGCCCTCCGGAGCAAAAAAGACAAACGTCCAGCTTTTGCTGCCACAGCAAAGGGGCCAGCGGGGAAAAGTCATGCTGGTCCTCACTGCCTCCTGGAACCCCTTCAAATGCTTCACACAATTTGGCCCTCTCTGCTTTCCTGCCGACTCTAGCCTCAAAAGCACCTTTTTTCACTTTTGGCGCCCTCCGCAGCAAAAAAGACAAACGTCCAGCTTTTGCTGCCACAGCAAAGGGGCCAGCGGGGAAAAGTCATGCTGGTCCTCACTGCCTCCTGGAACCCCTTCAAATGCCCCACACAATTTGGCCCTCTCTGCTTTCCTGCCGACTCTATCCTCAAAAGCACCTTTTTTCACTTTTGGCGCCCTCCGCAGCAAAAAAGACAAAGGTCCAGCTTTTGCTGCCACAGCAAAGGGGCCAGCGGGGAAAAGTCATGCTGGTCCTCACTGCCTCCTGGAACCCCTTCAAATGCCCACACAATTTGGCCCTCTCTGCTTTCCTGCCGACTCTAGCCTCAAAAGCACCTTTTTTCACTTTTGGCGCCCTCCGCAGCAAAAAAGACAAACGTCCAGCTTTTGCTGCCACAGCAAAGGGGCCAGCGGGGAAAAGTCATGCTGGTCCTCACTGCCTCCTGGAACCCCTTCAAATGCCCCACACAATTTGGCCCTCTCTGCTTTCCTGCCGACTCTATCCTCAAAAGCACCTTTTTTCACTTTTGGCGCCCTCCGCAGCAAAAAAGACAAAGGTCCAGCTTTTGCTGCCACAGCAAAGGGGCCAGCGGGGAAAAGTCATGCTGGTCCTCACTGCCTCCTGGAACCCCTTCAAATGCCCCACACAATTTGGCCCTCTCTGCTTTCCTGCCGACTCTAGCCTCAAAAGCACCTTTTTTCACTTTTGGCGCCCTCCGCAGCAAATAAGACAAACGTCCAGCTTTTGCTGCCACAGCAAAGGTGCCAGCGGGGAAAAGTCACGCTGGTCCTCACTGCCTCCTGGAACCCCTTCAAATGCCCCACACAATTTGGCCCTCTCTGCTTTCCTGCCGACTCTATCCTCAAAAGCACCTTTTTTCACTTTTGGCGCCCTCCGCAGCAAAAAAGACAAACGTCCAGCTTTTGCTGCCACAGCAAAGGGGCCAGCGGGGAAAAGTCATGCTGGTCCTCACTGCCTCCTGGAACCCCTTCGAATGCTTCACACAATTTGGCCCTCTCTGCTTTCCTGCCGACTCTAGCCTCAAAAGCACCTTTTTTCACTTTTGGCGCCCTCCGCAGCAAAAAAGACAAACGTCCAGCTTTTGCTGCCACAGCAAAGGTGCCAGCGGGGAAAAGTCATGCTGGTCCTCACTGCCTCCTGGAACCCCTTCAAATGCCCCACACAATTTGGCCCTCTCTGCTTTCCTGCCGACTCTATCCTCAAAAGCACCTTTTTTCAATTTTGGCGCCCTCCGCAGCAACAAAGACAAAGGTCCAGCTTTTGCTGCCACAGCAAAGGGGCCAGCGGGGAAAAGTCATGCTGGTCCTCACTGCCTCCTGGAACCCCTTCAAATGCCCCACACAATTTGGGCCTCTCTGCTTTCCTGCCGACTCTAGCCTCAAAAGCACCTTTTTTCACTTTTGGCGCCCTCCGCAGCAAATAAGACAAACGTCCAGCTTTTGCTGCCACAGCCAAGGTGCCAGCGGGGAAAAGTCATGCTGGTCCTCACTGCCTCCTGGAACCCCTTCAAATGCCCCACACAATTTGGCCCTCTCTGCTTTCCTGCCGACTCTAGCCTCAAAAGCACCTTTTTTCACTTTTGGCGCCCTCCGCAGCAAAAAAGACAAACGTCCAGCTTTTGCTGCCACAGCAAAGGGGCCAGCGGGGAAAAGTCATGCTGGTCCTCACTGCCTCCTGGAACCCCTTCAAATGCCCTACACAATTTGGCCCTCTCTGCTTTCTTGCCGACTCTATCCTCAAAAGCACCTTTTTTCACTTTTGGCGCCCTCCGCAGCAAAAAAGACAAACGTCCAGCTTTTGCTGCCACAGCAAAGGTGCCAGCGGGGAAAAGTCATGCTGGTCCTCACTGCCTCCTGGAACCCCTTCAAATGCCCCACACAATTTGGCCCTCTCTGCTTTCCTGCCGATTCTATCCTCAAAAGCACCTTTTTTCAATTTTGGCGCCCTCCGCAGCAACAAAGACAAACGTCCAGCTTTTGCTGCCACAGCAAAGGGGCCAGCGGGGAAAAGTCATGCTGGTCCTCACTGCCTCCTGGAACCCCTTCAAATGCCCCACACAATTTCGCCCTCTCTGCTTTCCTGCCGACTCTAGCCTCAAAAGCACCTTTTTTCACTTTTGGCGCCCTCCGCAGCAAAAAAGACAAACGTCCAGCTTTTGCTGCCACAGCAAAGGGGCCAGCGGGGAAAAGTCATGCTGGTCCTCACTGCCTCCTGGAACCCCTTCAAATGCCCCACACAATTTGGCCCTCTCTGCTTTCCTGCCGACTCTAGCCTCAAAAGCACCTTTTTTCAATTTTGGCGCCCTCCGCAGCAACAAAGACAAACGTCCAGCTTTTGCTGCCACAGCAAAGGGGCCAGCGGGGAAAAGTCATGCTGGTCCTCACTGCCTCCTGGAACCCCTTCAAATGCCCCACACAATTTGGCCCTCTCTTCTTTCCTGCAGACTCTAGCCTCAAAAGCACCTTTTTTCACTTTTGGCGCCCTCCGCAGCAAAAAAGACAAACGTCCAGCTTTTGCTGCCACAGCAAAGGGGCCAGCGGGGAAAAGTCACGCTGGTCCTCACTGCCTCCTGGAACCCCTTCAAATGCCCCACACAATTTGGCCCTTACTGCTTTCCTGCCGACTCTATCCTCAAAAGCACCTTTTTTCACTTTTGGTGCACCCCGCAGCAAAAAAGACAAACGTCCAGCTTTTGCTGCCACAGCAAAGGGGCCAGCGGGGAAAAGTCATGCTGGTCCTCACTGCCTCCTGGAACCCCTTCAAATGCCCCACACAATTTGCCCCTCTCTGCTTTCCTGCCGACACTATCCTCAAAAGCACCTTTTTTCACTTTTGGCGCCGTCCGCAGCAAAAAAGACAAACGTCCAGCTTTTGCTGCCACAGCAAAGGGGCCAGCGGGGAAAAGTCATGCTGGTCCTCACTGCCTCCTGGAACCCCTTCAAATGCCCCACACAATTTGGCCCTCTCTGCTTTCCTGCCGACTCTATCCTCAAAAGCACATTTTTCACTTTTGGCGCCCTCCGCAGCAAAAAAGACAAACGTCCAGCTTTTGCTGCCACAGCAAAGGGGCCAGCGGGGAAAAGTCATGCTGGTCCTCACTGCCTCCTGGAACCCCTTCAAATGCCCCACACAATTTGGCCCTCTCTGCTTTCCTGCCCACTCTAGCCTCAAAAGCACCTTTTTTCACTTTCGGCGCTGTTTGGAGCAAAAAAGACAAACGTCCAGCTTTTGCTGCCACAGCAAAGGGGCCAGCGGGGAAAAGTCATGCTGGTCCTCACTGCCTCCTGGAACCCCTTCAAATGCCCCACACAATTTGGCCCTCTCTGCTTTCCTGCCGACTTTATCCTCAAAAGCACCTTTTTTCACTTTTGGCGCCCTCCGCAGCAAAAAAGACAAACGTCCAGCTTTTGCTGCCACAGCAAAGGGGCCAGCGGGGAAAAGTCATGCTGGTCCTCACTGCCTCCTGGAACCCCTTCAAATGCCCCACACAATTTGGCCCTCTCTGCTTTCCTGCCGACTCTAGCCTCAAAAGCACCTTTTTTCACTTTTGGCGCCCTCCGCAGCAAAAAAGACAAAGGTCCAGCTTTTGCTGCCACAGCAAAGGGGCCAGCGGGGAAAAGTGATGCTGGTCCTCACTGCCTCCTGGAACCCCTTCAAATGCCCACACAATTTGGCCCTCTCTGCTTTCCTGCCGACTCTAGCCTCAAAAGCACCTTTTTTCACTTTTGGCGCCCTCCGCAGCAAAAAAGACAAAGGTCCAGCTTTTTCTGCCACAGCAAAGGGGCCAGCGGGGAAAAGTCATGCTGGTCCTCACTGCCTCCTGGAACCCCTTCAAATGCCCCACACAATTTGGCCCTCTCTGCTTTCCTGCCGACTTTATCCTCAAAAGCATCTTTTTGCACTTTTGGCGCCCTCCGCAGCAAATAAGACAAACGTCCAGCTTTTGCTGCCACAGCAAAGCTGCCAGCGGGGAAAAGTCATGCTGGTCCTCACTGCCTCCTGGAACCCCTTCAAATGCCCCACACAATTTGGCCCTCTCTGCTTTCCTGCCCACTCTATCCTCAAAAGCACCTTTTTTCACTTTTGGCGCCCTCCGCAGCAAAAAAGACAAACGTCCAGCTTTTGCTGCCACAGCAAAGGTGCCAGCGGGGAAAAGTCATGCTGGTCCTCACTGCCTCCTGGAACCCCTTCAAATGCCCCACACAATTTGGCCCTCTCTGCTTTCCTGCCCACTCTATCCTCAAAAGCACCTTTTTTCACTTTTGGCGCCCTCCGCAGCAAAAAAGACAAAGGTCCAGCTTTTGCTGCCACAGCAAAGGGGCCAGCGGGGAAAAGTCATGCTGGTCCTCACTGCCTCCTGGAACCCCTTCAAATGCCCCACACAATTTGGCCCTCTCTGCTTTCCTGCCGACTCTAGCCTCAAAAGCACCTTTTTTCACTTTTGGCGCCCTCCGCAGCAAATAAGACAAACGTCCAGCTTTTGCTGCCACAGCAAAGGTGCCAGCGGGGAAAAGTCACGCTGGTCCTCACTGCCTCCTGGAACCCCTTCAAATGCCCCACACAATTTGGCCCTCTCTGCTTTCCTGCCCACTCTATCCTCAAAAGCACCTTTTTTCACTTTTGGCGCCCTCCGCAGCAAAAAAGACAAACGTCCAGCTTTTGCTGCCACAGCAAAGGGGCCAGCGGGGAAAAGTCATGCTGGTCCTCACTGCCTCCTGGAACCCCTTCAAATGCCCTACACAATTTGGCCCTCTCTGCTTTCTTGCCGACTCTATCCTCAAAAGCACCTTTTTTCACTTTTGGCGCCCTCCGCAGCAAAAAAGACAAACGTCCAGCTTTTGCTGCCACAGCAAAGGGGCCAGCGGGGAAAAGTCATGCTGGTCCTCACTGCCTCCTGGAACCCCTTCAAATGCCCCACACAATTTGGGCCTCTCTGCTTTCCTGCCGACTCTAGCCTCAAAAGCACCTTTTTTCACTTTTGGCGCCCTCCGCAGCAAAAAAGACAAACGTCCAGCTTTTGCTGCCACAGCAAAGGTGCCAGCGGTGAAAAGTCACGCTGGTCCTCACTGCCTCCTGGAACCCCTTCAAATGCCCCACACAATTTGGCCCTCTCTGCTTTCCTGCCGACTCTATCCTCAAAAGCATCTTTTTGCACTTTTGGCGCCCTCCGCAGCAAAAAAGACAAACGTCCAGCTTTTGCTGCCACAGCAAAGGGGCCAGCGGTGAAAAGTCATGCTGGTCCTCACTGCCTCCTGGAACCCCTTCAAATGCCCCACACAATTTGGCCCTCTCTGCTTTCCTGCCGACTCTAGCCTCAAAAGCACCTTTTTTCACTTTTGGCGCCCTCCGCAGCAAAAAAGACAAACGTCCAGCTTTTGCTGCCACAGCAAAAAGGCCAGCGGGGAAAAGTCATGCTGGTCCTCACTGCCTCCTGGAACCCCTTCAAATGCCCCACACAATTTGGCCCTCTCTGCTTTCCTGCCGACTCTATCCTCAAAAGCACCTTTTTTCACTTTTGGCGCCCTCCGCAGCAAAAAAGACAAAGGTCCAGCTTTTGCTGCCACAGCAAAGGGGCCAGCGGGGAAAAGTGATGCTGGTCCTCACTGCCTCCTGGAACCCCTTCAAATGCCCCACACAATTTGGCCCTCTCTGCTTTCCTGCCCACTCTATCCTCAAAAGCACCTTTTTTCACTTTTGGCGCCCTCCGCAGCAAAAAAGACAAACGTCCAGCTTTTGCTGCCACAGCAAAGGTGCCAGCGTGGAAAAGTCACGCTGGTCCTCACTGCCTCCTGGAACCCCTTCAAATGCCCCACACAATTTGGCCCTCTCTGCTTTCCTGCCGACTCTAGCCTCAAAAGCACCTTTTTTCAATTTTGGCGCCCTCCGCAGCAAAAAAGACAAACGTCCAGCTTTTGCTGCCACAGCAAAGGTGCCAGCGGGGAAAAGTCATGCTGGTCCTCACTGCCTCCTGGAACCCCTTCAAATGCCCCACACAATTTGGCCCTCTCTGCTTTCCTGCCGACTCTATCCTCAAAAGCACCTTTTTTCAATTTTGGCGCCCTCCGCAGCAACAAAGACAAACGTCCAGCTTTTGCTGCCACAGCAAAGGGGCCAGCGGGGAAAAGTCATGCTGGTCCTCACTGCCTCCTGGAACCCCTTCAAATGCCCCACACAATTTGCCCCTCTCTGCTTTCTTGCCGACTCTATCCTCAAAAGCACCTTTTTTCATTTTTGGCGCCCTCCGCAGCAAAAAAGACAAAGGTCCAGCTTTTGCTGCCACAGCAAAGGGGCCAGCGGGGAAAAGTCATGCTGGTCCTCACTGCCTCCTGGAACCCCTTCAAATGCCCCACACAATTTGGCCCTCTCTGCTTTCCTGCCCACTCTATCCTCAAAAGCACCTTTTTTCACTTTTGGCGCCCTCCGCAGCAAAAAAGACAAACGTCCAGCTTTTGCTGCCACAGCAAAGGGGCCAGCGGTGAAAAGTCATGCTGGTCCTCACTGCCTCCTGGAACCCCTTCAAATGCCCCACACAATTTGGACCTCTCTGCTTTCCTGCCCACTCTATCCTCAAAAGCACCTTTTTTCACTTTTGGCGCCCTCCGCAGCAAAAAAGACAAAGGTCCAGCTTTTGCTGCCACAGCAAAGGGGCCAGCGGGGAAAAGTCATGCTGGTCCTCACTGCCTCCTGGAACCCCTTCAAATGCCCCACACAATTTGGCCCTCTCTGCTTTCCTGCCGACTCTATCCTCAAAAGCACCTTTTTTCACTTTCGGCGCCCTCCGGAGCAAAAAAGACAAAGGTCCAGCTTTTGCTGCCACAGTAAAGGTGCCAGCGGGGAAAAGTCATGCTGGTCCTCACTGCCTCCTGGAACCCCTTCGAATGCTTCACACAATTTGGCCCTCTCTGCTTTCCTGCCGACTCTATCCTCAAAAGCACCTTTTTTCACTTTTGGCGCCCTCCGCAGCAAAAAAGACAAACGTCCAGCTTTTGCTGCCACAGCAAAGGTGCCAGCGGGGAAAAGTCACGCTGGTCCTCACTGCCTCCTGGAACCCCTTCAAATGCCCCACACAATTTGGCCCTCTCTGCTTTCCTGCCGACTCTAGCCTCAAAAGCACCTTTTTTCAATTTTGGCGCCCTCCGCAGCAACAAAGACAAACGTCCAGCTTTTGCTGCCACAGCAAAGGGGCCAGCGGGGAAAAGTCATGCTGGTCCTCACTGCCTCCTGGAACCCCTTCAAATGCCCCACACAATTTGCCCCTCTCTGCTTTCTTGCCGAATCTATCCTCAAAAGCACCTTTTTTCATTTTTGGCGCCCTCCGCAGAAAAAGAGAAACGTCCAGCTTTTGCTGCCACAGCAAAAAGGCCAGCGGGGAAAAGTCATGCTGGTCCTCACTGCCTCCTGGAACCCCTTCAAATGCCCCACACAATTTGGCCCTCTCTGCTTTCCTGCCGACTCTATCCTCAAAAGCACCTTTTTGCACTTTTGGCGCCCTCCGCAGCAAAAAAGACAAACGTCCAGCTTTTGCTGCCACAGCAAAGGTGCCAGCGGGGAAAAGTGATGCTGGTCCTCACTGCCTCCTGGAACCCCTTCAAATGCCCCACACAATTTGGCCCTCTCTGCTTTCCTGCCGACTCTATCCTCAAAAGCATCTTTTTTCACTTTTGGCGCCCTCCGCAGCAAAAAAGACAAAGGTCCAGCTTTTGCTGCCACAGCAAAGGGGCCAGCGGGGAAAAGTCATGCTGGTCCTCACTGCCTCCTGGAACCCCTTCAAATGCCCCACACAATTTGGCCCTCTCTGCTTTCCTGCCGACTCTATCCTCAAAAGCACCTTTTTTCACTTTCGGCGCCCTCCGGAGCAAAAAAGACAAAGGTCCAGCTTTTGCTGCCACAGTAAAGGTGCCAGCGGGGAAAAGTCATGCTGGTCCTCACTGCCTCCTGGAACCCCTTCGAATGCTTCACACAATTTGGCCCTCTCTGCTTTCCTGCCGACTCTATCCTCAAAAGCACCTTTTTTCACTTTTGGCGCCCTCCGCAGCAAAAAAGACAAACGTCCAGCTTTTGCTGCCACAGCAAAGGTGCCAGCGGGGAAAAGTCACGCTGGTCCTCACTGCCTCCTGGAACCCCTTCAAATGCCCCACACAATTTGGCCCTCTCTGCTTTCCTGCCGACTCTAGCCTCAAAAGCACCTTTTTTCAATTTTGGCGCCCTCCGCAGCAACAAAGACAAACGTCCAGCTTTTGCTGCCACAGCAAAGGGGCCAGCGGGGAAAAGTCATGCTGGTCCTCACTGCCTCCTGGAACCCCTTCAAATGCCCCACACAATTTGCCCCTCTCTGCTTTCTTGCCGAATCTATCCTCAAAAGCACCTTTTTTCATTTTTGGCGCCCTCCGCAGAAAAAGAGAAACGTCCAGCTTTTGCTGCCACAGCAAAAAGGCCAGCGGGGAAAAGTCATGCTGGTCCTCACTGCCTCCTGGAACCCCTTCAAATGCCCCACACAATTTGGCCCTCTCTGCTTTCCTGCCGACTCTATCCTCAAAAGCACCTTTTTGCACTTTTGGCGCCCTCCGCAGCAAAAAAGACAAACGTCCAGCTTTTGCTGCCACAGCAAAGGTGCCAGCGGGGAAAAGTGATGCTGGTCCTCACTGCCTCCTGGAACCCCTTCAAATGCCCCACACAATTTGGCCCTCTCTGCTTTCCTGCCGACTCTATCCTCAAAAGCATCTTTTTTCACTTTTGGCGCCCTCCGCAGCAAAAAAGACAAACGTCCAGCTTTTGCTGCCACAGCAAAGGTGCCAGCGGGGAAAAGTCATGCTGGTCCTCACTGCCTCCTGGAACCCCTTCAAATGCCCCACACAATTTGGCCCTCTCTGCTTTCCTGCCGACTCTAGCCTCAAAAGCACCTTTTTGCACTTTTGGCGCCCTCCGCAGCAAAAAAGACAAACGTCCAGCTTTTGCTGCCACAGCAAAGGTGCCAGCGGGGAAAAGTCATGCTGGTCCTCACTGCCTCCTGGAACCCCTTCAAATGCCCCACACAATTTGGCCCTCTCTGCTTTCCTGCCGACTCTATCCTCAAAAGCACCTTTTTTCACTTTTGGCTCCCTCCGCAGCAAAAAAGACAAAGGTCCAGCTTTTGCTGCCACAGAAAAGGTGCCAGCGGGGAAAAGTCATGCCGGTTCTCATTGCATCCTGGAACCCCTTCAAATGCCCCACACAATTTGGCCCTCTCTGCTTTCCTGCCGACTCTATCCTCAAAAGCACCTTTTTTCACTTTCCGCGCCCTCCAGAGCAAAAAAGACAAACGTCCAGCTTTTGCTGCCACAGCAAAGGGGCCAGCGGGGAAAAGTCATGCTGGTCCTCACTGCCTCCTGGGACCCCTTCAAATGCCCCACACAATTTGGCCCTCTCTGCTTTTCTGCCGACTCTAGCCTCAAAAGCACCTTTTTTCACTTTTGGCGCCCTCCGCAGCAAAAAAGACAAAGGTCCAGCTTTTGCTGCCACAGCAAAGGGGCCAGCGGGGAAAAGTCATGCTGGTCCTCACTGCCTCCTGGAACCCCTTCAAATGCCCCACACAATTTGCCCCTCTCTGCTTTCTTGCCGAATCTAGCTTAAAAAGCACCTTTTTTCATTTTTGGAGCCCTCCGCAGCAAAAAAGACAAACGTCCAGCTTTTGCTGCCACAGCAAAGGGGCCAGCGGGGAAAAGTCATGCTGGTCCTCACTGCCTCCTGGAACCCCTTCAAATGCCCCACACAATTTGGCCCTCTCTGCTTTCCTGCCCACTCTATCCTCAAAAGCACCTTTTTTCACTTCTGGTGCACCCCGCAGCAAAAAAGACAAAGGTCCAGCTTTTGCTGCCACAGCAAAGGGGCCAGCGGGGAAAAGTCATGCTGGTCCTCACTGCCTCCTGGAACCCCTTCAAATGCCCCACACAATTTGGCCCTCTCTGCTTTCCTGCCCACTCTATCCTCAAAAGCACATTTTTGCACTTTTGGCGCCCTCCGCAGCAAAAAAGACAAACGTCCAGCTTTTGCTGCCACAGCAAAGGTGCCAGTGGGGAAAAGTCATGCTGGTCCTCACTGCCTCCTGGAACCCCTTCAAATGCCCCACACAATTTGGCCCTCTCTGCTTTCCTGCCCACTCTATCCTCAAAAGCACCTTTTTTCACTTTTGGCGCCCTCCGCAGCAAAAAAGACAAACGTCCAGCTTTTGCTGCCACAGCAAAGGGGCCAGCGGGGAAACGTCATGCTGGTCCTCACTGCCTCCTGGAACCCCTTCGAATGCCCCACACAATTTGGCCCTCTCTGCTTTCCTGCCGACTCTAGCCTCAAAAGCACCTTTTTTCACTTTCGGCGCCCTCCGGAGCAAAAAAGACAAAGGTCCAGCTTTTGCTGCCACAGTAAAAGGGCCAGCAGGGAAAAGTCATGCTGGTCCTCACTGCCTCCTGGAACCCCTTCGAATGCTTCACACAATTTGGCCCTCTCTGCTTTCCTGCCGACTCTAGCCTCAAAAGCACCTTTTTTCACTTTTGGCGCCCTCCGCAGCAAACAAGACAAACGTCCAGCTTTTGCTGCCACAGCAAAGGTGCCAGCGGGGAAAAGTCATGCTGGTCCTCACTGCCTCCTGGAACCCCTTCAAATGCCCCACACAATTTGGCCCTCTCTGCTTTCCTGCCGACTCTATCCTCAAAAGCACCTTTTTTCACTTTCCGCGCCCTCCAGAGCAAAAAAGACAAACGTCCAGCTTTTGCTGCCACAGCAAAGGGGCCAGCGGGGAAAAGTCATGCTGGTCCTCACTGCCTCCTGGGACCCCTTCAAATGCCCCACACAATTTGGCCCTCTCTGCTTTTCTGCCGACTCTAGCCTCAAAAGCACCTTTTTTCACTTTTGGCGCCCTCCGCAGCAAAAAAGACAAAGGTCCAGCTTTTGCTGCCACAGCAAAGGGGCCAGCGGGGAAAAGTCATGCTGGTCCTCACTGCCTCCTGGAACCCCTTCAAATGCCCCACACAATTTGCCCCTCTCTGCTTTCTTGCCGAATCTAGCTTAAAAAGCACCTTTTTTCATTTTTGGAGCCCTCCGCAGCAAAAAAGACAAACGTCCAGCTTTTGCTGCCACAGCAAAGGGGCCAGCGGGGAAAAGTGATGCTGGTCCTCACTGCCTCCTGGAACCCTTTCAAATGCCCCACACAATTTGGCCCTCTCTGCTTTCCTGCCGACTCTAGCCTCAAAAGCACCTTTTTTCACTTTTGGCGCCCTCCGCAGCAAAAAAGACAAACGTCCAGCTTTTGCTGCCACAGCAAAGGTGCCAGCGGGGAAAAGTCATGCTGGTCCTCACTGCCTCCTGGAACCCCTTCAAATGCCCCACACAATTTGGCCCTCTCTGCTTTCCTGCCCACTCTATCCTCAAAAGCACCTTTTTTCACTTTTGGTGCACCCCGCAGCAAAAAAGACAAAGGTCCAGCTTTTGCTGCCACAGCAAAGGGGCCAGCGGGGAAAAGTCATGCTGGTCCTCACTGCCTCCTGGAACCCCTTCAAATGCCCCACACAATTTGGCCCTCTCTGCTTTCCTGCCCACTCTATCCTCAAAAGCACATTTTTGCACTTTTGGCGCCCTCCGCAGCAAAAAAGACAAACGTCCAGCTTTTGCTGCCACAGCAAAGGTGCCAGTGGGGAAAAGTCATGCTGGTCCTCACTGCCTCCTGGAACCCCTTCAAATGCCCCACACAATTTGGCCCTCTCTGCTTTCCTGCCCACTCTATCCTCAAAAGCACCTTTTTTCACTTTTGGCGCCCTCCGCAGCAAAAAAGACAAACGTCCAGCTTTTGCTGCCACAGCAAAGGGGCCAGCGGGGAAACGTCATGCTGGTCCTCACTGCCTCCTGGAACCCCTTCGAATGCCCCACACAATTTGGCCCTCTCTGCTTTCCTGCCGACTCTATCCTCAAAAGCACCTTTTTTCACTTTCGGCGCCCTCCGGAGCAAAAAAGACAAAGGTCCAGCTTTTGCTGCCACAGTAAAAGGGCCAGCAGGGAAAAGTCATGCTGGTCCTCACTGCCTCCTGGAACCCCTTCGAATGCTTCACACAATTTGGCCCTCTCTGCTTTCCTGCCGACTCTAGCCTCAAAAGCACCTTTTTTCACTTTTGGCGCCCTCCGCAGCAAACAAGACAAACGTCCAGCTTTTGCTGCCACAGCAAAGGTGCCAGCGGGGAAAAGTCATGCTGGTCCTCACTGCCTCCTGGAACCCCTTCAAATGCCCCACACAATTTGGCCCTCTCTGCTTTCCTGCCGACTCTATCCTCAAAAGCACCTTTTTTCACTTTTGGCGACCTCCGCAGCAACAAAGACAAACGTCCAGCTTTTGCTGCCACAGCAAAGGGGCCAGCGGGGAAAAGTCATGCTGGTCCTCACTGCCTCCTGGAACCCCTTCAAATGCCCCACACAATTTCGCCCTCTCTGCTTTCCTGCCGACTCTAGCCTCAAAAGCACCTTTTTGCACTTTTGGCGCCCTCCGCAGCAAAAAAGACAAACGTCCAGCTTTTGCTGCCACAGCAAAGGGGCCAGCGGGGAAAAGTCATGCTGGTCCTCACTGCCTCCTGGAACCCCTTC
>NW_028128358.1:7500-10000 GCF_965231255.1 Vanellus vanellus
CATTTAGGGGGACGAAGGCCCTTTGCCGCGGGCCTGCGAGGCGCCCCAGCCGCGCCGCCCCGGACCGGCGCCCCCTCCGCCGCCGGGGCGGAAGGACGGCGGCCCGGCCGGCGATTGATCGTCAAGCGACGCTCAGACAGGCGTAGCCCCGGGAGGAACCCGGGGCCGCAAGTGCGTTCGAAGTGTCGATGATCAATGTGTCCTGCAATTCACATTAATTCTCGCAGCTAGCTGCGTTCTTCATCGACGCACGAGCCGAGTGATCCACCGCTAAGAGTTGTCTGACTTTCGGCACCGCCCCGCGCGCGCGGAGGGGCCGGGAACCGCCCGCCGAGAGCGGCCCCCCCTTCTCGGGGGACGGCCCGCCGCCCGCCCGCCCGCCGGCCGGGCAACGCCGTCGGCCTCCACCCGCGGCGCGGGCGGAGGACGACGCCGCGCGCGGCGCGGCGGGGCGCGGCGCGACGGAGCCGCCTCGCCTCTGCTGACCGCACAAACACGACACACCAGAGAGGTGGGAAAGGGCGGAACGGGAAAAAAAACCCCGACGGCAAGGGCGGGGGGAGCCCGCGCTCCCCCGGCGACCTGGGAAACGCAAAGCGCCTTGCTCGCTTCGGGGGGCGGCCCAGGCGCCCGGGCTCGGCCCGGCCTCCGCGCGGAGGCACCCGACGCCCGCCGGCCGCGCCCCGCCTGCCCCGCGCCTCGCTCGGGAAGCGGACGCCGCTGCGGCAACACCGGCGGGACGCCCCGTCGGATCCCGCGCGCGCGCGCCCGCCCGTCCCTCCACGCGAGCTTGCGCCGCGCCGCGCCAGCCGCCTTTCCCCCCCGCCGGCCCCTCTCGGCGTCTCCGCCGCCGCGCCGGAGGCGGACACCGCCGGAAAAACCGAGCCGGCGACGCCGCCGCCCGCGGTCCCGCCGGACGGCGGCCCGCCGCCCTCAACGCGGCGGCCGCCCGCCCGGGACCGCCGCCGCCGCTCCTCGCCTCCTCTCCCGCCGGCGCGCGCCGAGCGGAGGGCGGACGGCGCTGAGGCGGGGGCGACGCCCGCTCTCCCCGTTTCCACGCGGAGACCGGGAGTGGGACGCCCCCGCCCGCCCGCCCAGCCCCGCCCGGCGCGGCCGGGAAGGAGGGGCGACGACGAAGCGACGGGCAGGGCCCGGGCCGGGACGGCCGCGCCTGGCGGCGGGCGCCCCTCCGGCCGGCCGACCGACACGCCGAGCGACGCCGCCGCCGCTCGGCCGGGGTGCCGCCATCGCCGGCGGCCAGCGGCGGGAGACCGCCGAGCGCTCGCCGGGGCGGGGAGGGAAAAACGGAGCGCGGCGCGCCGCAGCGCCGCGACGGAGGCGCGGCGGCCCCCCAAAGGCCGCCCGGCGAGTCCCCGCCGCGGGGACCCGCCGCCCCGGCGCGAGAGCACGCGCTCCCGGCGCCCGGGGCCGCCCGTTTCGAGGCAGGCAGGCCGGACGCGACCGACCGGCGCCGCGGTCTCTCCACCGAGACCGGACCGCGGAGAAGGGGGGGGCAGCGGGACCCCTCCCCGGCACGGCTGCCCGCGGGGAACGGCGCGCGCGCGCGCGCGCGGCGGACGTCCGGGGGGGGGACGCAGGCGGAGAAACTCCCGCCCCCCCCCCGAGGCAACGCCGCCGCGCGGCCGAGCCGCCCCGCGGGTCGCATCGCGCCGCCCGAGTCTTTAAACCTCCGCCCGGCCCCCGCGGCCTCCCGCCCGCCGGCACGCGCCGAGGGGGTGGGCCGCGGAGGGCGCGGACGCTAGGCACCTGGCCCTGGGGTGAGGGAAACGACCTGGAGGGCCCCGCGGGGGTGCCTCCCCCGCTGCCACCTTCGGGGGAGCGTCCGCCCGCGGGGGCGCGCCCGACATCCGCCGCCACAACCTCGTCCTCCTTGCCCGGGGCCCGGGGTTTCCCTCAGTAGCCCGGCGCTGCGCCCGGGAGGAGAGCCGTGGCGCGGGCCGCCCGCCGGCGCGGGACGCGGCCCGGCGCGGCCTCGCCCGCCGAAAGGCGCGGCGGCGGAGCCCTCCCCCGGCTCCCCCGCGAGGAGGGGCGGAGGGGGGAAGCACCGCCGCGCCGCCCGGAGCCGCGCGCCACCCTGGAACGCCCGGAGGCTTTGCCCCCCCGCGCGGCCGGCCGGCCGGCCAGGCGGGGGCTTGCTCGGCAGCAGCCCGCCTCGCTGCGGGGAGGGTCGGGGGAGCCGCCTCCCCCGACCCCGAAGGCCCCCGCTGGGCTCTCGCCGCTCGCGCCCGGCCTGCCGCCCCGCGCGCCCTCGCGCCGCTTTCAACCTCCCGCCCCGGCGGGCTCGGCCGGCGGCTGTCCCCGCCGCCGCGCCCTTCCCGCGCGCTGCCCGCCCGCGCTCTGACCGGGAGGCGCCCTTTCGTTTGCCCCGGGGGCCGCGCCCGCGCCCCCCACCGCCACCCCCCGTTGCGGGCGTGGGGCGGTCGGGAGGACGGGGGTCGGCCCGCGGAGGCGGGCGCCTCCCGGCGGCGGGCGCCAGCGG
>NW_028128358.1:15000-20000 GCF_965231255.1 Vanellus vanellus
GACGAGGTGCCGCCACCTGCCCCGCAAACCGGTGCACGCCCGCTCACCGAGCATTCCCCAGAAGCCGCTCAAGGACGGGCGCTGCGGCTTTCCCGTGCACCTCGTATGGATGGAAAACTTGGGGGGGGGGTAGAGGGGGAAAAGGAAAAAAAAAAACAGGAGGAAAAGGGGGTAGAGGCGCCGCCGCCTCGCCCACACCATCCGTCCTGGGCCTTCGGCGGCCATGGAAGCCACGGCAGGCTCCGAAAAGGAGCGGGCCGTTTATGCGCCCGGGGCTGCCGGCCACCGCGGCCGGCAGCCGCTTTCACTTTTCTCCCCGCTCGGCGGGCTCCCGCTTAGGGCCGGAGTTAAAAAGAAGGGATGAGGTGCCGCCACCTGCCCCGTACCGGTGCCAACCTTCTCAACGAGCGCTCCCCAGAAACCACGCAGGGCCAGACACCGTTCTCCTTGCCGTGCAGCACCTCGTATGGCTCGAAAAAGGGGGGGGTAAAAAAAAAAACGTGAGGACAAAGGGGAGTCGAGGCGGCGGCGCCGCCGCCTGCACACACACACCCATCCTCGGGCCCTTGGGCGGCTGGGGAAGCCACACCAGACCCCGAAAAACAGCGGGCCGCTTCGCGCTCGGCTGCTGCCCAGCGGAACCGGCCCCCCGCTCTTCTCTCGGCGGGCTCCGGCTTAAGGCCGGAGGAAAAAAAAAAAAAAAGACGAGGTGGTCCTGCCGCCCTCACCCCTCCCTCGCATCACCGGGACCTCCGGGGCGAGAGAAAGCCACAGCAGGCTCCCAAAGCCCCCGGCCGTCTGCCTGTGGCACGCGCCAGCAGCAACGTCCGCCGTCATCGGGTTCTCTCCGGCACCGGGGAGAAGGAAGCCGCCGCAAAGGCTGCACACCCCCCGCTACCCCGGCCCGTGCGCGTTCGAGTGCCGGCGACCGCCGCCGGTCGCCGGTCTTCGCCCTGCTCCGCGGCATACGCAGCGCTCCGCTCGGCCGGCCGACCCACGAGCGCTGGCAGCCGCTCCCTAGCCCTTCTCCGGAGGCGAGTCACCGCTCGCCCCTACAGTACGGACAGGTAAGGCGCCGCCCCTGGAGGGGTCGAAGAACGCCGCCACCTCCCAGCGGGGAGGCGCGCCAGCGACGCCGACTTTTGCGATGAGGTAACTGGAGGCAGCGAAAAACAGCGACCCCTTCGGCAGCTCGGAGGAGGTGGTGACGACAACAGGTCTACCCGTCACCCCCGGAAATGCGCCTAAGTCCCGCCGGAGCCGGGTAGACCTGGCCGCCGCCGTCGCGCGCCACCTGCCGGGACGAGACGGCGGCCAAGTCGCCCGCCGGAGCCGGGTAGACCTGGCCGCCGCCGTCGCGCGCCACCTGCCGGGACGAGACGGCGGCCAAGTCCCGCCGGAGCCGGGTAGACCTGGCGGCCGAGTCGCCCGCCGGAGCCGGGTAGACCTGGCGGCCGAGTCGCCCGCCGGAGCCGGGTAGACCTGGCCGCCGCCGTCGCGCGCCACCTGCCGGGACGAGACGGCGGCCAAGTCGCCCGCCGGAGCCGGGTAGACCTGGCCGCCGCCGTCGCGCGCCACCTGCCGGGACGAGACGGCGGCCAAGTCCCGCCGGAGCCGGGTAGACCTGGCGGCCGAGTCGCCCGCCGGAGCCGGGTAGACCTGGCGGCCGAGTCGCCCGCCGGAGCCGGGTAGACCTGGCGGCCGAGTCGCCCGCCGGAGCCGGGTAGACCTGGCCGCCGCCGTCGCGCGCCACCTGCCGGGACGAGACGGCGGCCAAGTCCCGCCGGAGCCGGGTAGACCTGGCGGCCGAGTCGCCCGCCGGAGCCGGGTAGACCTGGCCGCCGCCGTCGCGCGCCGGAGCCGGGTAGACCTGGCCGCCGCCGTCGCGCGCCACCTGCCGGGACGAGACGGCGGCCAAGTCCCGCCGGAGCCGGGTAGACCTGGCGGCCGAGTCGCCCGCCGGAGCCGGGTAGACCTGGCGGCCGAGTCGCCCGCCGGAGCCGGGTAGACCTGGCGGCCGAGTCGCCCGCCGGAGCCGGGTAGACCTGGCGGCCGAGTCGCCCGCCGGAGCCGGGTAGACCTGGCGGCCAAGTCCCGCCGGAGCCGGGTGGACTTGGCCGCCCTCGCCCGCCCGCTGCCGGGGTATACGTGGCGGCTGGCTGCAGAGCCGGCTGGACCTGCCGACCACTCGCGTGCTCTGGAGCCGGGTAGACCGGGAAGCCGCCGAACGGCGGCCGTAGCCCGTTTCTCCCGGCGGGGTTCAGCGGCGGTGGGGCCGCGCGTGTGTCGTCCGTCGTGGTCGTGGTGGCGTGTGCGTCCCCCACCCCACCCCGTGCCCCCGTCCCCGTTTCCAAGATTTAAGCGGAGCTGATACAAGGGAGCGCGTTTCAAGGCGCTGCCCCGTGCAACAGTGAATGTCTCCTGGCTGGTTTCGATAGAAGAGGAAGCGTACGACGTGAACACGAAAGCTTGAAAAGTGTTCTTCGTCTTTACCGTCCGCCCGCCCGCCCGCCCGGCCCGGCCCGGCCCGGCCCCGCCGCGCGGCTCGCGGCAAGTGTGCCCGAGCAGACCCCGGCCGGCTCTTCTCCCTCCCTGGCTGGCGGGGGTGCGGGTAGAGGCGGCGGCAGGCGCCCGCAGGCGGGCGCTCGCCGGCTTTTGGGTTTTGTTTTTGTTTGGAGTTTTTGTGTTTTTTATTTTTCGGTTTGGCGGTGTGAGGTTTTGTTTCGTCTGGGGTTGGGGGGGGGGGGGGTGGTGGTGTCGGGGTCGGGGTCGGGGGGGGGTCGGCGTGTGTGCTTTTTCCCCCTGCCGCCCTTTGGTTTCGTCTTGATTTTTATTTTGGTGGGTGGGGGTCGGGGTGGGGGGGTGGGGGGAGGTGGTGGTGGTGGTGGTGGTGGTGGTGGTGGTGGGGAGTGTGTTTACGAGAAATAGATTAAAACCTGTGTCTGCCAGGCTGCAGACGCCCTGCACCCCCGTGCACTCGCACCCCCGCCTCGAGGGCGCGGCTCTCTCCCCCTCACTCCGTCCCCGGAGCCGCAGGCCTCCCCCCTGGACCGCAGACTCCCCGGCGCCGCGGAGCGGCGGGGGTGGGGTGGGGTGGGGGGGCGCAGCCCCGCGCCCTGCGCAAGCGCATGCGGACCCCCGCCCGCGGTCAAAAGGCGTCGCTTCCCGCCCGCGCCAACGGTCCCGCGCTCGGTCGCAGGGGCGGCAGCAGCGGCGGGGAAGGGATGCTGGTGCAGAGGCAGGCGAGAGAGGTCGGCGAGCAGGCGGGGAGCCTGGTAGGCGGGGGGGGAGGTGTATGCGTGGTGGTGGTGGTGGTGGTGGTGGTGGTGGTGGTGGGGTCGTCTCTCTTCGGAGAAGATTCCGGGTCGGGCGGGTTTTTTTTTTCGGTGGGGTCCATCCGTCCGTCCCCCGTCGTGTGGTGTCTGTCCCGTCCCCCGTCCCCCGTCCCCGTCCCCCCCCCCGGCGTTTCGCGTTCATTTGGTTTTCGACCCGCAGCAGGGGCGGGCGAGTGACTGGGAAGGAAAGGCGGGAGCCGGGGCACGGGCACGGCAGGGTAGAGACACGGCAGCCGGGGGTTAGAGACCGCACACCGCCGGCTAGTCCCCTCTCCCGGCCCGGGCACGGAGCCGCCAGGGGCTCCGCCGGGTCCTAAAGTCTCCCACCGTCCGTTCCCCGGGGGCACGAGAAACCCGTTGGCGGCGGGCGGGGGTGGAGGGGGAAGTTTGGGGGGGGGGGGTGGGTGGTGGTGGTGGTGGGGGGGTGGTGGTGTGCCGTTGGGGGGCGGGGCACGTCACGTCGCGCACGCGGTGGCAGGCGAGGGGCTCGGGCGGTGGCGGGGGGGGGGGGGGGGGCCTGGGCCTGGGGGGGGGACGACGGGGCGGGGCACGTCGCGCACGCGGTGGCAGGCGAGGGGCTCGGGCGGTGGTGGGGGGGGAGGGGGGCCTGGGGGGGGGGGAACGACGGGGCGGGGCACGTCGCGCACGCGGTGGCAGGCGAGGGGCTCGGGCGGTGGCAGGGGGGGAGGGGGGGGGGGGCCTGGGGGGGGACGACGGGGCGGGGGGCGGTGTGTGCTTTTGTAAGGGGGTGACCACGCAAGAAATGAGAAAGGGGTGTGACGCCGTCGATAACGCTGCCTTCTCTGTGACAGACTGCCTCGTCGGCCGCCTCCCCGTGCGGCCTGCTCCCGGGCCTCGTCTGCGGGCGCGGTCTTGGGCTCGTCTGCCCGGTCGGTCGAAGCCGTCCCCGGGAGGGGAGAGGCCGCCTGCCTCGGCCTGGCCGTGACACCCGGGCTCCAGCTGCCGGAGAGGTGGGCCGCGCTTCCGACCCACGGCCGCCGGCGCCGGCGGCGCGCCTTCCAGGGGTGAGCGCCGCCGAGAGGACGGGGGGGCCCGGCAGGAAGCCTTAGGCCGAGGGGGGAGCCCGCTCCTTTGCCGACGGCCGGGGGACGCCGCTCGCCAGAGCCCCTCGGCTCCCGGGATGCCCGGCCCGGTCGGCTCGGGCCGGGAGACCGCCGTGACTCGCGGGCCGGCCGCGACCTTTGAGAGGCCTTCTCGGGACGCGGGGCCTGAGGGCCTGTCCCGGCAGACGGGCTGGGGTGGGGGGCAAACAGAAACGAACGCCCCGCCACCCCCCAAAAAGAGGCGAGCGAGAACCTGCACGCACCGACGCACAGAGGAAGAAAGCGAGCGCTTCACGGAGGACGACAATAAAGAAAGGCAGGGGGTGCGGGCGGGGTGCGCGTGAAGAGGCGAGCGAGAACCTGAACGCACCGACGCACAGAGGAAGAAAGCAAGCGCTTCACGGAGGACGACAATAAAGAAAGGCAGGGGGTGCGGGCGGGGTGCGCGTGTCTTTCTTGACGCAGAGCTCTGCGGGACGGGGGCGCGCGGGCGGGCGCTTTGCGGGGAGCGGCGTGGGGAGGGGAGGAAAGAAAAGGCGTTAAGAAGGAACGCCTGGCAATTCACGGGCTAGCTAGCGAAGGAAGGAACGGGAGAGCGAGA
>NW_028128358.1:32500-37500 GCF_965231255.1 Vanellus vanellus
GCAGAGCCGGCCCGCCGCGAAGCCTCCCCCACGCGCCCCCGAGCGCCACATCGATCGGCAAAGGGAAAGGGGGAGAGCGAGGAAGCGGAGGCCGCGCGGCCTCCGTCGCGGCAGAGCCGCCTCGCCGTGGAGCCTCCCCCGACGCACCCTGGGCTGGACCGCTTCGGCGAGCACCGCCTGCTTGCCCGCCCCACCTCGCTCAACACGGTGGGAGCGGAGCGGGAGACGCCGCCGTCCACCCGGCTCCGGACAACGCTTCCCTTAAGCGAGATTCCAAAGGGGCGGAGAGGAGCCGCTGAGGCTCGCTCTCCCTTCGCTTTCTAGCGTTCGAGAGTACCGGGCGACCGCCGCCGGCCTTCGTCGCCCCACAGGGAACAGCTTCCCCACGGGGGGGTGAAAAACACGGGGAGGGGGGGGGAGAAGGCCAGAAAAAAACCCCAGGGATAAACGAAAACAAGCCCAGACGGGACAGGACAAAATGAATCAAAAGCAGGTGGTGGCGGGGGACGACACACGCCCGACAAAACCCCTTCGAAACGAAAAACATCGAGGAGAAGGGCGACGAGGCGCCGCCGCCTCGCCCACACCCATCCTCGGGCCCTCGGCAGCCGGGGAAGCCGCGGCAGGCGCCAAAAAAAAACAAACCAAAACAAAACAGCGGGCCATTATGCGCTCGGGCTGCCGGCCACCGCGGCCGGCAGCCGGATTCTCCCGCCCCGGCTCGGCGGGCTCCAGCTTAGGGCCGGAGGATAACGCAAAGGACGAGGTGCCGCCACCTGCCCCGTAAACCGGTGCACGCCCTCTCAACCGAGACCGGCTGCCCTTCTTTTCTGGGAACTCCCCCCCCGCCGCGCTCGGCGGGCTCCAGCTTAGGGCCGGAGGATAACGCAAAGGACGAGGTGCCGCCACCTGCCCCGTAAACCGGTGCACGCCCTCTCAACCGAGACCGGCTGCCCTTCTTTTCTGGGAACTCCCCCCCCGCCGCGCTCGGCGGGCTCCAGCTTAGGGCCGGAGGATAACGCAAAGGACGAGGTGCCGCCACCTGCCCCGTAAACCGGTGCACGCCCTCTCAACCGAGACCGGCTGCCCTTCTTTTCTGGGAACTCCCCCCCCGCCGCGCTCGGCGGGCTCCAGCTTAGGGCCGGAGGATAACGCAAAGGACGAGGTGCCGCCACCTGCCCCGCAAACCGGTGCACGCCCGCTCACCGAGCATTCCCCAGAAGCCGCTCAAGGACGGGCGCTGCGGCTTTCCCGTGCACCTCGTATGGATGGAAAACTTGGGGGGGGGGTAGAGGGGGAAAAGGAAAAAAAAAAACAGGAGGAAAAGGGGGTAGAGGCGCCGCCGCCTCGCCCACACCATCCGTCCTGGGCCTTCGGCGGCCATGGAAGCCACGGCAGGCTCCGAAAAGGAGCGGGCCGTTTATGCGCCCGGGGCTGCCGGCCACCGCGGCCGGCAGCCGCTTTCACTTTTCTCCCCGCTCGGCGGGCTCCCGCTTAGGGCCGGAGTTAAAAAGAAGGGATGAGGTGCCGCCACCTGCCCCGTACCGGTGCCAACCTTCTCAACGAGCGCTCCCCAGAAACCACGCAGGGCCAGACACCGTTCTCCTTGCCGTGCAGCACCTCGTATGGCTCGAAAAAGGGGGGGGTAAAAAAAAAAACGTGAGGACAAAGGGGAGTCGAGGCGGCGGCGCCGCCGCCTGCACACACACACCCATCCTCGGGCCCTTGGGCGGCTGGGGAAGCCACACCAGACCCCGAAAAACAGCGGGCCGCTTCGCGCTCGGCTGCTGCCCAGCGGAACCGGCCCCCCGCTCTTCTCTCGGCGGGCTCCGGCTTAAGGCCGGAGGAAAAAAAAAAAAAAAGACGAGGTGGTCCTGCCGCCCTCACCCCTCCCTCGCATCACCGGGACCTCCGGGGCGAGAGAAAGCCACAGCAGGCTCCCAAAGCCCCCGGCCGTCTGCCTGTGGCACGCGCCAGCAGCAACGTCCGCCGTCATCGGGTTCTCTCCGGCACCGGGGAGAAGGAAGCCGCCGCAAAGGCTGCACACCCCCCGCTACCCCGGCCCGTGCGCGTTCGAGTGCCGGCGACCGCCGCCGGTCGCCGGTCTTCGCCCTGCTCCGCGGCATACGCAGCGCTCCGCTCGGCCGGCCGACCCACGAGCGCTGGCAGCCGCTCCCTAGCCCTTCTCCGGAGGCGAGTCACCGCTCGCCCCTACAGTACGGACAGGTAAGGCGCCGCCCCTGGAGGGGTCGAAGAACGCCGCCACCTCCCAGCGGGGAGGCGCGCCAGCGACGCCGACTTTTACGATGAGGTAACTGGAGGCAGCGAAAAACAGCGACCCCTTCGGCAGCTCGGAGGAGGTGGTGACGACAACAGGTCTACCCGTCACCCCCGGAAATGCGCCTAAGTCCCGCCGGAGCCGGGTAGACCTGGCCGCCGCCGTCGCGCGCCACCTGCCGGGACGAGACGGCGGCCAAGTCGCCCGCCGGAGCCGGGTAGACCTGGCCGCCGCCGTCGCGCGCCACCTGCCGGGACGAGACGGCGGCCAAGTCCCGCCGGAGCCGGGTAGACCTGGCGGCCGAGTCGCCCGCCGGAGCCGGGTAGACCTGGCGGCCGAGTCGCCCGCCGGAGCCGGGTAGACCTGGCCGCCGCCGTCGCGCGCCACCTGCCGGGACGAGACGGCGGCCAAGTCCCGCCGGAGCCGGGTAGACCTGGCGGCCGAGTCGCCCGCCGGAGCCGGGTAGACCTGGCCGCCGCCGTCGCGCGCCACCTGCCGGGACGAGACGGCGGCCAAGTCGCCCGCCGGAGCCGGGTAGACCTGGCCGCCGCCGTCGCGCGCCACCTGCCGGGACGAGACGGCGGCCAAGTCGCCCGCCGGAGCCGGGTAGACCTGGCCGCCGCCGTCGCGCGCCACCTGCCGGGACGAGACGGCGGCCAAGTCCCGCCGGAGCCGGGTAGACCTGGCGGCCGAGTCGCCCGCCGGAGCCGGGTAGACCTGGCGGCCGAGTCGCCCGCCGGAGCCGGGTAGACCTGGCGGCCGAGTCGCCCGCCGGAGCCGGGTAGACCTGGCCGCCGCCGTCGCGCGCCACCTGCCGGGACGAGACGGCGGCCAAGTCCCGCCGGAGCCGGGTAGACCTGGCCGCCGCCCTCGCCCGCCCGCTGCCGGGGTATACGTGGCGGCTGGCTGCAGAGCCGGCTGGACCTGCCGACCACTCGCGTGCTCTGGAGCCGGGTAGACCGGGAAGCCGCCGAACGGCGGCCATAGCCCGTTTCTCCCGGCGGGGTTCAGCGGCGGTGGGGCCGCGCGTGTGTCGTCCGTCGTGGTCGTGGTGGCGTGTGCGTCCCCCACCCCACCCCGTGCCCCCGTCCCCGTTTCCAAGATTTAAGCGGAGCTGATACAAGGGAGCGCGTTTCAAGGCGCTGCCCCGTGCAACAGTGAATGTCTCCTGGCTGGTTTCGATAGAAGAGGAAGCGTACGACGTGAACACGAAAGCTTGAAAAGTGTTCTTCGTCTTTACCGTCCGCCCGCCCGCCCGCCCGGCCCGGCCCGGCCCGGCCCCGCCGCGCGGCTCGCGGCAAGTGTGCCCGAGCAGACCCCGGCCGGCTCTTCTCCCTCCCTGGCTGGCGGGGGTGCGGGTAGAGGCGGCGGCAGGCGCCCGCAGGCGGGCGCTCGCCGGCTTTTGGGTTTTGTTTTTGTTTGGAGTTTTTGTGTTTTTTATTTTTCGGTTTGGCGGTGTGAGGTTTTGTTTCGTCTGGGGTTGGGGGGGGGGGGGGGGGTGGTGTCGGGGTCGGGGTCGGGGGGGGGTCGGCGTGTGTGCTTTTTCCCCCTGCCGCCCTTTGGTTTCGTCTTGATTTTTATTTTGGTGGGTGGGGGTCGGGGTGGGGGGGTGGGGGGAGGTGGTGGTGGTGGTGGTGGTGGTGGTGGTGGTGGGGAGTGTGTTTACGAGAAATAGATTAAAACCTGTGTCTGCCAGGCTGCAGACGCCCTGCACCCCCGTGCACTCGCACCCCCGCCTCGAGGGCGCGGCTCTCTCCCCCTCACTCCGTCCCCGGAGCCGCAGGCCTCCCCCCTGGACCGCAGACTCCCCGGCGCCGCGGAGCGGCGGGGGTGGGGTGGGGTGGGGGGGCGCAGCCCCGCGCCCTGCGCAAGCGCATGCGGACCCCCGCCCGCGGTCAAAAGGCGTCGCTTCCCGCCCGCGCCAACGGTCCCGCGCTCGGTCGCAGGGGCGGCAGCAGCGGCGGGGAAGGGATGCTGGTGCAGAGGCAGGCGAGAGAGGTCGGCGAGCAGGCGGGGAGCCTGGTAGGCGGGGGGGGAGGTGTATGCGTGGTGGTGGTGGTGGTGGTGGTGGTGGTGGTGGTGGGGTCGTCTCTCTTCGGAGAAGATTCCGGGTCGGGCGGGTTTTTTTTTTCGGTGGGGTCCATCCGTCCGTCCCCCGTCGTGTGGTGTCTGTCCCGTCCCCCGTCCCCCGTCCCCGTCCCCCCCCCCGGCGTTTCGCGTTCATTTGGTTTTCGACCCGCAGCAGGGGCGGGCGAGTGACTGGGAAGGAAAGGCGGGAGCCGGGGCACGGGCACGGCAGGGTAGAGACACGGCAGCCGGGGGTTAGAGACCGCACACCGCCGGCTAGTCCCCTCTCCCGGCCCGGGCACGGAGCCGCCAGGGGCTCCGCCGGGTCCTAAAGTCTCCCACCGTCCGTTCCCCGGGGGCACGAGAAACCCGTTGGCGGCGGGCGGGGGTGGAGGGGGAAGTTTGGGGGGGGGGGGTGGGTGGTGGTGGTGGTGGGGGGGTGGTGGTGTGCCGTTGGGGGGCGGGGCACGTCACGTCGCGCACGCGGTGGCAGGCGAGGGGCTCGGGCGGTGGCGGGGGGGGGGGGGGGGGGCCTGGGCCTGGGGGGGGGACGACGGGGCGGGGCACGTCGCGCACGCGGTGGCAGGCGAGGGGCTCGGGCGGTGGTGGGGGGGGAGGGGGGCCTGGGGGGGGGGGAACGACGGGGCGGGGCACG
>NW_028128358.1:50000-57500 GCF_965231255.1 Vanellus vanellus
TTTTTTTTTTTCCCACGCGTGGGCCAGCCGCGCGGCACCGCGGCGGCGACGCTGCAACCCCCGCCTCCCGCGAGGCGGGCGCCGCCGCGGGCGCGCGGCCGCCCACCGCTCCGCGCGGCGTCGGCCGGCCGGGGCTGACCCGCCCCCGAAGCCGGCCTCCGGGGCTTGCGGATGGCAGGCCATCCCGCCCCTTCCCCCGCCCTCGCCGTGCCGCGGGAGCAACCGGACGTGCTAGAGGAGACGGCGACCCGCCGAGGCGGGCGCCGCCCCGCCGCCGAGGCCCCTGCCGGGGCGGCTCGCTCCGCAGCAGGCGGGGGTGCGGCAACGAGAGCCGACCGGGAACGGCGGCGACGGTGGGGGACGCCCCCCTGCCGCCCGCTCGTTTTTTCTGCCCCGGCACCTCGGCTAAGCCGCCCCCACCGCCCGAGCGCTGCTCGCGGCCGGCACCCGCGGGCACCCGCGACGAGGCCGGCGCCGGCGCCTGGCGTGCTTTAAGGGCACCTGAGAACTCGCGGGGCTACGCGGCTGTCACAGAGCTGAGGGCGGTAAAGATGCCCCCGGGAACCCCGCCGAGAGGGCTGGGGGGGGGGGGAGAGAGACGGCGGGGCGACCCGGCGAGGCACGCGCCCCGCCACCCAACACCGCCGCCGTCCGTCGCGACCCCCCCACCTCGACCCGGCTCGGGGAGGAGGGCAACACCTCGCGTGCGACGGGAAGCGAATCGGAAAGGAGACCACCCCGCCTGAACACCGGGCACCGCCGCAGCCCCCCGTGACAGGGAGCGACGGCAGAGCCGGCCCGCCGAGGGCCCTCTCCGACGCGACCCGAAAGGCCTCATCGATCGGCAAAAGGGAAAAGGGGAGAGCGAGGAAGCGGAGGCCGCGCGGCCTCCGTCACGGCAGAGCGGGCAGCCGCGCGCGTCCGTCGCCACCCGGGGGCGGACGGCAAGACGCGGGGCCCCCTGCGTGCGAGCCAGACGAAGAGGGGGCGACGTCGGCGGGGAGGTGCGACGCGACCAGAGCACCGGCAGAGCCGGCCCGCCGCGAAGCCTCCCCCACGCGCCCCCGAGCGCCACATCGATCGGCAAAGGGAAAGGGGGAGAGCGAGGAAGCGGAGGCCGCGCGGCCTCCGTCGCGGCAGAGCCGCCTCGCCGTGGAGCCTCCCCCGACGCACCCTGGGCTGGACCGCTTCGGCGAGCACCGCCTGCTTGCCCGCCCCACCTCGCTCAACACGGTGGGAGCGGAGCGGGAGACGCCGCCGTCCACCCGGCTCCGGACAACGCTTCCCTTAAGCGAGATTCCAAAGGGGCGGAGAGGAGCCGCTGAGGCTCGCTCTCCCTTCGCTTTCTAGCGTTCGAGAGTACCGGGCGACCGCCGCCGGCCTTCGTCGCCCCACAGGGAACAGCTTCCCCACGGGGGGGTGAAAAACACGGGGAGGGGGGGGGAGAAGGCCAGAAAAAAACCCCAGGGATAAACGAAAACAAGCCCAGACGGGACAGGACAAAATGAATCAAAAGCAGGTGGTGGCGGGGGACGACACACGCCCGACAAAACCCCTTCGAAACGAAAAACATCGAGGAGAAGGGCGACGAGGCGCCGCCGCCTCGCCCACACCCATCCTCGGGCCCTCGGCAGCCGGGGAAGCCGCGGCAGGCGCCAAAAAAAAACAAACCAAAACAAAACAGCGGGCCATTATGCGCTCGGGCTGCCGGCCACCGCGGCCGGCAGCCGGATTCTCCCGCCCCGGCTCGGCGGGCTCCAGCTTAGGGCCGGAGGATAACGCAAAGGACGAGGTGCCGCCACCTGCCCCGTAAACCGGTGCACGCCCTCTCAACCGAGACCGGCTGCCCTTCTTTTCTGGGAACTCCCCCCCCGCCGCGCTCGGCGGGCTCCAGCTTAGGGCCGGAGGATAACGCAAAGGACGAGGTGCCGCCACCTGCCCCGTAAACCGGTGCACGCCCTCTCAACCGAGACCGGCTGCCCTTCTTTTCTGGGAACTCCCCCCCCGCCGCGCTCGGCGGGCTCCAGCTTAGGGCCGGAGGATAACGCAAAGGACGAGGTGCCGCCACCTGCCCCGCAAACCGGTGCACGCCCGCTCACCGAGCATTCCCCAGAAGCCGCTCAAGGACGGGCGCTGCGGCTTTCCCGTGCACCTCGTATGGATGGAAAACTTGGGGGGGGGGTAGAGGGGGAAAAGGAAAAAAAAAAACAGGAGGAAAAGGGGGTAGAGGCGCCGCCGCCTCGCCCACACCATCCGTCCTGGGCCTTCGGCGGCCATGGAAGCCACGGCAGGCTCCGAAAAGGAGCGGGCCGTTTATGCGCCCGGGGCTGCCGGCCACCGCGGCCGGCAGCCGCTTTCACTTTTCTCCCCGCTCGGCGGGCTCCCGCTTAGGGCCGGAGTTAAAAAGAAGGGATGAGGTGCCGCCACCTGCCCCGTACCGGTGCCAACCTTCTCAACGAGCGCTCCCCAGAAACCACGCAGGGCCAGACACCGTTCTCCTTGCCGTGCAGCACCTCGTATGGCTCGAAAAAGGGGGGGGTAAAAAAAAAAACGTGAGGACAAAGGGGAGTCGAGGCGGCGGCGCCGCCGCCTGCACACACACACCCATCCTCGGGCCCTTGGGCGGCTGGGGAAGCCACACCAGACCCCGAAAAACAGCGGGCCGCTTCGCGCTCGGCTGCTGCCCAGCGGAACCGGCCCCCCGCTCTTCTCTCGGCGGGCTCCGGCTTAAGGCCGGAGGAAAAAAAAAAAAAAAGACGAGGTGGTCCTGCCGCCCTCACCCCTCCCTCGCATCACCGGGACCTCCGGGGCGAGAGAAAGCCACAGCAGGCTCCCAAAGCCCCCGGCCGTCTGCCTGTGGCACGCGCCAGCAGCAACGTCCGCCGTCATCGGGTTCTCTCCGGCACCGGGGAGAAGGAAGCCGCCGCAAAGGCTGCACACCCCCCGCTACCCCGGCCCGTGCGCGTTCGAGTGCCGGCGACCGCCGCCGGTCGCCGGTCTTCGCCCTGCTCCGCGGCATACGCAGCGCTCCGCTCGGCCGGCCGACCCACGAGCGCTGGCAGCCGCTCCCTAGCCCTTCTCCGGAGGCGAGTCACCGCTCGCCCCTACAGTACGGACAGGTAAGGCGCCGCCCCTGGAGGGGTCGAAGAACGCCGCCACCTCCCAGCGGGGAGGCGCGCCAGCGACGCCGACTTTTGCGATGAGGTAACTGGAGGCAGCGAAAAACAGCGACCCCTTCGGCAGCTCGGAGGAGGTGGTGACGACAACAGGTCTACCCGTCACCCCCGGAAATGCGCCTAAGTCCCGCCGGAGCCGGGTAGACCTGGCCGCCGCCGTCGCGCGCCACCTGCCGGGACGAGACGGCGGCCAAGTCGCCCGCCGGAGCCGGGTAGACCTGGCCGCCGCCGTCGCGCGCCACCTGCCGGGACGAGACGGCGGCCAAGTCCCGCCGGAGCCGGGTAGACCTGGCGGCCGAGTCGCCCGCCGGAGCCGGGTAGACCTGGCGGCCGAGTCGCCCGCCGGAGCCGGGTAGACCTGGCCGCCGCCGTCGCGCGCCACCTGCCGGGACGAGACGGCGGCCAAGTCGCCCGCCGGAGCCGGGTAGACCTGGCCGCCGCCGTCGCGCGCCACCTGCCGGGACGAGACGGCGGCCAAGTCCCGCCGGAGCCGGGTAGACCTGGCGGCCGAGTCGCCCGCCGGAGCCGGGTAGACCTGGCGGCCGAGTCGCCCGCCGGAGCCGGGTAGACCTGGCGGCCGAGTCGCCCGCCGGAGCCGGGTAGACCTGGCCGCCGCCGTCGCGCGCCACCTGCCGGGACGAGACGGCGGCCAAGTCCCGCCGGAGCCGGGTAGACCTGGCGGCCGAGTCGCCCGCCGGAGCCGGGTAGACCTGGCCGCCGCCGTCGCGCGCCGGAGCCGGGTAGACCTGGCCGCCGCCGTCGCGCGCCACCTGCCGGGACGAGACGGCGGCCAAGTCCCGCCGGAGCCGGGTAGACCTGGCGGCCGAGTCGCCCGCCGGAGCCGGGTAGACCTGGCGGCCGAGTCGCCCGCCGGAGCCGGGTAGACCTGGCGGCCGAGTCGCCCGCCGGAGCCGGGTAGACCTGGCGGCCGAGTCGCCCGCCGGAGCCGGGTAGACCTGGCGGCCAAGTCCCGCCGGAGCCGGGTGGACTTGGCCGCCCTCGCCCGCCCGCTGCCGGGGTATACGTGGCGGCTGGCTGCAGAGCCGGCTGGACCTGCCGACCACTCGCGTGCTCTGGAGCCGGGTAGACCGGGAAGCCGCCGAACGGCGGCCGTAGCCCGTTTCTCCCGGCGGGGTTCAGCGGCGGTGGGGCCGCGCGTGTGTCGTCCGTCGTGGTCGTGGTGGCGTGTGCGTCCCCCACCCCACCCCGTGCCCCCGTCCCCGTTTCCAAGATTTAAGCGGAGCTGATACAAGGGAGCGCGTTTCAAGGCGCTGCCCCGTGCAACAGTGAATGTCTCCTGGCTGGTTTCGATAGAAGAGGAAGCGTACGACGTGAACACGAAAGCTTGAAAAGTGTTCTTCGTCTTTACCGTCCGCCCGCCCGCCCGCCCGGCCCGGCCCGGCCCGGCCCCGCCGCGCGGCTCGCGGCAAGTGTGCCCGAGCAGACCCCGGCCGGCTCTTCTCCCTCCCTGGCTGGCGGGGGTGCGGGTAGAGGCGGCGGCAGGCGCCCGCAGGCGGGCGCTCGCCGGCTTTTGGGTTTTGTTTTTGTTTGGAGTTTTTGTGTTTTTTATTTTTCGGTTTGGCGGTGTGAGGTTTTGTTTCGTCTGGGGTTGGGGGGGGGGGGGGTGGTGGTGTCGGGGTCGGGGTCGGGGGGGGGTCGGCGTGTGTGCTTTTTCCCCCTGCCGCCCTTTGGTTTCGTCTTGATTTTTATTTTGGTGGGTGGGGGTCGGGGTGGGGGGGTGGGGGGAGGTGGTGGTGGTGGTGGTGGTGGTGGTGGTGGTGGGGAGTGTGTTTACGAGAAATAGATTAAAACCTGTGTCTGCCAGGCTGCAGACGCCCTGCACCCCCGTGCACTCGCACCCCCGCCTCGAGGGCGCGGCTCTCTCCCCCTCACTCCGTCCCCGGAGCCGCAGGCCTCCCCCCTGGACCGCAGACTCCCCGGCGCCGCGGAGCGGCGGGGGTGGGGTGGGGTGGGGGGGCGCAGCCCCGCGCCCTGCGCAAGCGCATGCGGACCCCCGCCCGCGGTCAAAAGGCGTCGCTTCCCGCCCGCGCCAACGGTCCCGCGCTCGGTCGCAGGGGCGGCAGCAGCGGCGGGGAAGGGATGCTGGTGCAGAGGCAGGCGAGAGAGGTCGGCGAGCAGGCGGGGAGCCTGGTAGGCGGGGGGGGAGGTGTATGCGTGGTGGTGGTGGTGGTGGTGGTGGTGGTGGTGGTGGGGTCGTCTCTCTTCGGAGAAGATTCCGGGTCGGGCGGGTTTTTTTTTTCGGTGGGGTCCATCCGTCCGTCCCCCGTCGTGTGGTGTCTGTCCCGTCCCCCGTCCCCCGTCCCCGTCCCCCCCCCCGGCGTTTCGCGTTCATTTGGTTTTCGACCCGCAGCAGGGGCGGGCGAGTGACTGGGAAGGAAAGGCGGGAGCCGGGGCACGGGCACGGCAGGGTAGAGACACGGCAGCCGGGGGTTAGAGACCGCACACCGCCGGCTAGTCCCCTCTCCCGGCCCGGGCACGGAGCCGCCAGGGGCTCCGCCGGGTCCTAAAGTCTCCCACCGTCCGTTCCCCGGGGGCACGAGAAACCCGTTGGCGGCGGGCGGGGGTGGAGGGGGAAGTTTGGGGGGGGGGGGTGGGTGGTGGTGGTGGTGGGGGGGTGGTGGTGTGCCGTTGGGGGGCGGGGCACGTCACGTCGCGCACGCGGTGGCAGGCGAGGGGCTCGGGCGGTGGCGGGGGGGGGGGGGGGGGCCTGGGCCTGGGGGGGGGACGACGGGGCGGGGCACGTCGCGCACGCGGTGGCAGGCGAGGGGCTCGGGCGGTGGTGGGGGGGGAGGGGGGCCTGGGGGGGGGGGAACGACGGGGCGGGGCACGTCGCGCACGCGGTGGCAGGCGAGGGGCTCGGGCGGTGGCAGGGGGGGAGGGGGGGGGGGGCCTGGGGGGGGACGACGGGGCGGGGGGCGGTGTGTGCTTTTGTAAGGGGGTGACCACGCAAGAAATGAGAAAGGGGTGTGACGCCGTCGATAACGCTGCCTTCTCTGTGACAGACTGCCTCGTCGGCCGCCTCCCCGTGCGGCCTGCTCCCGGGCCTCGTCTGCGGGCGCGGTCTTGGGCTCGTCTGCCCGGTCGGTCGAAGCCGTCCCCGGGAGGGGAGAGGCCGCCTGCCTCGGCCTGGCCGTGACACCCGGGCTCCAGCTGCCGGAGAGGTGGGCCGCGCTTCCGACCCACGGCCGCCGGCGCCGGCGGCGCGCCTTCCAGGGGTGAGCGCCGCCGAGAGGACGGGGGGGCCCGGCAGGAAGCCTTAGGCCGAGGGGGGAGCCCGCTCCTTTGCCGACGGCCGGGGGACGCCGCTCGCCAGAGCCCCTCGGCTCCCGGGATGCCCGGCCCGGTCGGCTCGGGCCGGGAGACCGCCGTGACTCGCGGGCCGGCCGCGACCTTTGAGAGGCCTTCTCGGGACGCGGGGCCTGAGGGCCTGTCCCGGCAGACGGGCTGGGGTGGGGGGCAAACAGAAACGAACGCCCCGCCACCCCCCAAAAAGAGGCGAGCGAGAACCTGCACGCACCGACGCACAGAGGAAGAAAGCGAGCGCTTCACGGAGGACGACAATAAAGAAAGGCAGGGGGTGCGGGCGGGGTGCGCGTGAAGAGGCGAGCGAGAACCTGAACGCACCGACGCACAGAGGAAGAAAGCAAGCGCTTCACGGAGGACGACAATAAAGAAAGGCAGGGGGTGCGGGCGGGGTGCGCGTGTCTTTCTTGACGCAGAGCTCTGCGGGACGGGGGCGCGCGGGCGGGCGCTTTGCGGGGAGCGGCGTGGGGAGGGGAGGAAAGAAAAGGCGTTAAGAAGGAACGCCTGGCAATTCACGGGCTAGCTAGCGAAGGAAGGAACGGGAGAGCGAGAACGCCGAGACGCGCTGTCGTCACGTGCGGGAAAGCCAAAGAACCCACCCGAATGCGGAAGTCGACTTCCCATGCCGTTTCCAAGACGCTTCAAAGCGGGCGGGGGGAAAGGGAGGGGACGACCACGCACAGACGAAAAACAAAACACCACCCTGCGAGCGGGCGTGCACGCGCCAATTAAAAAGACGCCAAACCGCTTCGCCTGCTAAGGAGGGTGGGAGGGTGCTCGCAGCAGGCGGAGGCCAGGTCTACCCGACCCCCCCCCCCACGCGGGCGCCAGAGGGAGGCCAGGTCTACCCTCTTCCCCCCCACCACGCTAAAGGGAGACCAGGTCTACCCGCCCCCCCCCCACGCGGGCGCCAGAGGGAGGCCAGGTCTACCCTCTTCCCCCCCCCCCCCCGCTAAAGGGAGACCAGGTCTACCCTCTTCCCCCCCACCACGCTAAAGGG
>NW_028128358.1:70000-71452 GCF_965231255.1 Vanellus vanellus
CCCAGGGATAAACGAAAACAAGCCCAGACGGGACAGGACAAAATGAATCAAAAGCAGGTGGTGGCGGGGGACGACACACGCCCGACAAAACCCCTTCGAAACGAAAAACATCGAGGAGAAGGGCGACGAGGCGCCGCCGCCTCGCCCACACCCATCCTCGGGCCCTCGGCAGCCGGGGAAGCCGCGGCAGGCGCCAAAAAAAAACAAACCAAAACAAAACAGCGGGCCATTATGCGCTCGGGCTGCCGGCCACCGCGGCCGGCAGCCGGATTCTCCCGCCCCGGCTCGGCGGGCTCCAGCTTAGGGCCGGAGGATAACGCAAAGGACGAGGTGCCGCCACCTGCCCCGTAAACCGGTGCACGCCCTCTCAACCGAGACCGGCTGCCCTTCTTTTCTGGGAACTCCCCCCCCGCCGCGCTCGGCGGGCTCCAGCTTAGGGCCGGAGGATAACGCAAAGGACGAGGTGCCGCCACCTGCCCCGTAAACCGGTGCACGCCCTCTCAACCGAGACCGGCTGCCCTTCTTTTCTGGGAACTCCCCCCCCGCCGCGCTCGGCGGGCTCCAGCTTAGGGCCGGAGGATAACGCAAAGGACGAGGTGCCGCCACCTGCCCCGTAAACCGGTGCACGCCCTCTCAACCGAGACCGGCTGCCCTTCTTTTCTGGGAACTCCCCCCCCGCCGCGCTCGGCGGGCTCCAGCTTAGGGCCGGAGGATAACGCAAAGGACGAGGTGCCGCCACCTGCCCCGCAAACCGGTGCACGCCCGCTCACCGAGCATTCCCCAGAAGCCGCTCAAGGACGGGCGCTGCGGCTTTCCCGTGCACCTCGTATGGATGGAAAACTTGGGGGGGGGGTAGAGGGGGAAAAGGAAAAAAAAAAACAGGAGGAAAAGGGGGTAGAGGCGCCGCCGCCTCGCCCACACCATCCGTCCTGGGCCTTCGGCGGCCATGGAAGCCACGGCAGGCTCCGAAAAGGAGCGGGCCGTTTATGCGCCCGGGGCTGCCGGCCACCGCGGCCGGCAGCCGCTTTCACTTTTCTCCCCGCTCGGCGGGCTCCCGCTTAGGGCCGGAGTTAAAAAGAAGGGATGAGGTGCCGCCACCTGCCCCGTACCGGTGCCAACCTTCTCAACGAGCGCTCCCCAGAAACCACGCAGGGCCAGACACCGTTCTCCTTGCCGTGCAGCACCTCGTATGGCTCGAAAAAGGGGGGGGTAAAAAAAAAAACGTGAGGACAAAGGGGAGTCGAGGCGGCGGCGCCGCCGCCTGCACACACACACCCATCCTCGGGCCCTTGGGCGGCTGGGGAAGCCACACCAGACCCCGAAAAACAGCGGGCCGCTTCGCGCTCGGCTGCTGCCCAGCGGAACCGGCCCCCCGCTCTTCTCTCGGCGGGCTCCGGCTTAAGGCCGGAGGAAAAAAAAAAAAAAAGACGAGGTGGTCCTGCCGCCCTCACC